>NW_007232366.1:0-10450 GCF_000164805.1 Carlito syrichta
TTTTTCCACTTGTCTGGGTCCTCCGGCTTGGGGTCTCATGCTGAGTGCCTCAGCCAGGGTCGACCCAGAGTTCCAGAGCTCCAAAGTTCCAAAGGGCAGGTGGTGAGTGGCGAGAGTGGTGCTGGGCCCCCTACAGAGTACTTCAGCCAGGAATGGGACCAGTGTCTCTGAGGGGTGGGCGCCCAGAGCCTCCCTGTGTGACCGGCGGCTTGGTGCCGGGTGCCCGGGCTGGAGATAATGCAGCCGGGGAGGGATCTGGAGGGAACTGGGACCGGAGAATTCCACACATGCAGTAGAACAGCAGCATTGGGGGGGGTTGTGCAATATCTGTCCCTGTGTGGGACTGAAGTTCCCGGGCCTGGCACCAGCATGGTTGGTGGTGGGCTGGGGGATGGAGGAAGAGAAGTAATAGCCTTTTTGGGAACTCACATTCAGAGAATCTCACCAGTTCACCTATGCCATCGCCATCTTGCCTCTCCTATCTTATTTTTATGGTCTGTGCGTTTTGGGTTTTCTTCAGGACTTGGATGGCAGTTCCAATTTACATAAGGGTGTATCCTGCATTTTCTAAGGTTATTATGGTTTGAGGTTTTACATTTAGGTCTCTGATCCATTTAGAATTAATTTTGGTGTATAGGGATAGATAGGGGTCTTGTTTGAGTCTTCTGCATGGGTCAGTCAGTTTTCCCAGCCCCATTTACTAAATAGGTTCTCCTCTCCCCAGTGGTAAGTGGCAGAGGCTTTGTGAAAGATGAGTTGGTTGAGAAATTGAGGTTTTGCTTCTGGAATCTCAATTCTATTCCATTGGTTTATATGCCTGTTCCTGTACCAATACCAAGCTGTTTTGATTATTGTAACTTTATAGTAAATTTTGATTTCCGGTAATGTGATACCTCCTGGTTTGTTTGGTTTTTTTTTTTTTTTTGAGGATTGTTCTGGCTATTCTTGGTCATTTGTGTTTCCATATGAATTCCTGTATTGCTTTTTCTAGGTCTGAGAAGAATATTGCTGGTAATTTTATGGGTATTGCATTAAATCTGTAGATTGCCTTGGGTAGAATGGACATCTTCACAATGTTGATTCTTCCAATCCATGAGCATGGGATATTTTCCCACTTGTTTGTGTCATGTTTTGTTTCTTTGAGCAGTGTTTTGTAGATTTCACTGTACAGGTCTTTCTCGTTTCTGGTTAGGAAGATGCCAAGGTATTTCATTTTTTTGTGGCTATTGTGAATGGAATTGTGCTTTTTATTTGGGTTTCTGTTCTTTATGATTGGTGTAAAGAAATGCAATTTGCACATTTATTTTATACCCTGAGACTTTGCCAAAGTCCTTTATCAGTGTAAGGAGGGTTTTGACAGAATCTCTTGGGTTTTCAAGGTACACAATCATGTCATCTGCAAAGAGAGATAACTTGACTTCCTCTTTTCCTATTTGGGTGATCCTGATTGCCTTCTCTTCTCTGATTGCTCTAGCCAGGTCTTTCAATACTATATTGAACAGGAGGGGTGAGAGTGGGCATCCTTGTCTTGTTCCAGTTTTCAGGGGAAATGGTTCCAATTTTTATCTGTTTAGGAGTATGCCAGTTGTGAGTTTCTCGTAGATGGCTTTTACTATTTTGAAGTATGTTCCATGTATGCCTAGATGTTCAAGCTTTTTTTTTATCAAGAAGGGGTGCTGGATTTTATCAAAAGCTTTTTCTGCATCTAATGATATAATCATTTTTTTTTTGTTTTGGCATCTGTTGATGTATTTAATTACATTTATGGTTTTAAGAATGTTGAACCAGCCTTGTGTTCAAGGGATGAACCCTACTTGGTCATGATGAATGACTTTTGAGCTGTGTTGTTGAATCCAATTTGCTAGATTCTTGCTGAGAATATTAGCGTCTATATTCATCAAAGTTATTGGCCTGTAGTTCTCTTTCTTTGTTGGGTCTTTACCTGGCTTGGGTATCAATGTGATGTTAGCTTCATAAAATGATTTGGGGAGAGTTCCAAATTTCTCAATCACCTGGAATACTTTCAGTAGGAGTAGGATAGGTATCAGTTCCTCCTTAAATATCTTCTAGAAATCTGGTAGAAAGCTATCTGATCCAGAGCTTTTTATTGTAGGTAGTTTTCTTATTACATAATCAATTTCATTGATTACTTTTGGTCTATTTAGGGTCTCAATTTCTTCTTGTTTCAACCTAGGCAGGTGGTGTGATGTCAGAAAATCCTCCATTTCCTTAAGGTTTTCAAGTTTGTTTCCATACAATTGTACATAGTAGTCTCTAATGATCTTTTGTATATCTTCATGATCAGATGTGACTTTATCTTTTGTGTTTTTGATTGTGTTTATTTGGGCTTTTTTTCTCTTTTTCTTCATCAGCCTAGCTAGGAGACCATTGATCTTGTTTATCCTTTCGAAGAACCCGCTTTTTGTTTCATTGATTTTTTGTATATATATATATATTTTTTGTCTTCTATGTCCTGGATTTGTGCTTTTATTTTTGTGATCTGTATTCTTCTGCTGAAGTTAGGGTTCTGGTGGTCTTGCTTTTCCAGCTTCCTTAGGTGGTTGATTAGGCTGTTAATTTGTGATCCTTCCATTTTCTTCATGTGCGTTTGTAGAGATATGAATTCCTCTCTTACTACCCCCTTCATGGCATCCCAGAGATTTTGGTAAGATGTTTCTTCGTTTTCATTTGTTTCCAGATACATTTTAACCTCTGTTTTGATTTCATCATTGACCCAGGAGTTTTTTAAGCATCATGCTGTTTAATGTCCATGTCTTTGTGGGTTTTGGGAGGACTTTGTTGGTGTTGATGTTTGTTTTTATTCCACTGTGGTCCAAGTAGGTGCATGGTAAAATTTCGATCCCTTTAAATTTTCTTATGCTTGATTTATGGCCAAGTATGTGGGCGATCGTAGAGTACATTCCATGTGGTGATGGGTAGAATGTATATTCTGTGGTCGTTGGATGGATTGTTCTGTAGGTATCAATTAAGTTCATTTGGTCAAGAGTCACATTGAGCTTCCAGATCTCATTGCTGATTTTTTTGTCCTGATGATCTGTCTAGGGTTGTGAGTGAGGTATTGACGTCCCCAGCTATGATAGTGTTAGAGTTGATATCTTTTTTGAGTTTACATAGGAGCTGCTTTATGGAAGTTGGTGCTCCTATGTTGGGTGCATATTTGTTTAAGATGGATATTTCTTGTTGATGGAGTGAAACTTTTATCATTATTTAGTGGTCCTCTGTATCTTTTTTAATTTTTGATAGCTTAAATGATATTTTGTCTGAAATTAAGATCGTGACTCCACCTTTCTTTTGTGTTCCATTCGCCTGAAAGTTTGTTTCCTAACCTTGTACTTTGAGTCTGTGAGTGTCCTTTCTAGTGAGATGAGTCTCTTGAAGGCAATACATTGTTGCCTAGTAATATTTTATCCTTTTTTCCATTCTCTGTCTTTTCAGTGGTGCATTTAGTCCATTCACATTTTGGCTAATTATTGAAATGCAAGAGTTGATCCCTGTCATAAGGTTCTTACAGAGTTGTTGTTCCTATTTGTTTGTTGTATTTCTTTTGATTTTGGAGGTGGTTCATGTGTATTTTTAATCTTTTGCCTGTACTCTTGTGAAGATCTTGTTGTTCTTTTTTCCTTTTCTTCTGTATTCATTACTTTCTTAAGTGTTTCTTGTAGAGGTGGTTTGTTGGCAGCATAGGTTCTTAGGGATTGAATATCTGGGAAAGATTTTAATTCACTTTCACTGATGAAGCTTAACTTGGCTGGGTAGGTCATTCTTGGTTGAAATTGTTTATCTTTTAGAACTTTGAAAATAGAGCTCAAAGCTCCTTGACTGGAGCGTTTCTGTAGATAAATCTGCTGCTATTCAAATTGGTCCTCCCTGGTAGGTAGTCTGACCTTTTCTCTTTCTTTTAGGACTTTTTCTTTTATAGCTACTTTGTTTAGGTGAATTATTATGCGTCTGGGAGTTGGTCTTCTCATTTGTGGTCTTACAGGGGTTTTCTGAATCTCTTGTCTTTGAATTTTTGCATCACTGATGAGATGAGGAAAGTTTTCTTAATGATTTCATGAAATGTTTGTTCTAGTGTGGCCTCTCTTTCTTTTTCTGCCTCAGGAAGGTCAATTACTCTTAGATTTTTCTCTTGACATAATCATTCATCTCTTGATGGTTTTGTTCTGTCTTTTTAAGCTTCTTTTCTATGTTTTTGACAGTTTGGGTTAGTTCTGTATTTTGGTCTTCAATCTCTGAGAATCTTTCTTCTGCTTGGCTAATTCTGCTTTCCATGCTTATTAGTTTGTTATTTATTTCCATCACAGTATTCTTTATTGCTGTTGTTTCTGACATCAGCTCCTTCCTATTTTCCTCTTGTTGCTCCTCAATTTTTAAAATTCTCTCTGTTAATGCCTTGATGTCTGGGCTTGTTGCACGTTGCCAGTCATTCTGGGGTTTCTTCATTTTTTGTGTTCCAAAGTCTGTTTTCTCAGTGTCCAAACTCCCAGGGGTCTGTGTGAGCCCTATATTCTTCTTTTGGTTTTTCTTCACTTTTGCAGATTTTTCCTCCCTACATTTTCCTTCCCTCCCCTTCCCCATCTTCTTTAATTCTGTTATTCAGGGGTGGAGGTGTTTCTTTTACTTCAGTTTGTTCAATCTCTTATTCTTCCGAATGTATTTCCTCTTCCTTTGTTCATTTCTGGAGTTGGACTGTAGGTTGAGGGCAGTCCTTTTTGCAGTTCTGAGACTTAATTAAGGGGGGAGCTGTGATTCAAAATCTCTTTGCCAATCCCAGTATCCGCCAACAGGTGTATGGAGTCTGAAACCCACTTCCCACTGCCTTGGAATCTGTCCATGCAGTGGGGTTGTAGGTTTACTCCCTGAAAGAAAAATGAGGTTAGCAGAGGGAAGAGAATGGAGCAGACAATGAGGGGAAGGGGGGTTGGAGAGAGAGAGGAGTGAGAGGGAAGACAGATCAGTGTACCTACTAGCAAGTGAAAAGAGACATAAATACTGAAAGAAATAAAAAGGAAAACAATAACCACGACTGAAAACTAACCAGCAACCATATAAAAAACTAAAGCATACAATGATGCTAACGTACAAACTAACCAACTTCCTTATTGGTGTGCTATTCCTCTATATAAAGATGGGGTTTACAGAGAAATAAAAAGAAAAGGAAAATAGAAAGAAAATGCAAAAAAAGGAAAAGGAATAGATTAAAGTCAGTAAACTAACAGAACTAACCAAGCACACTCTGAGACTTTTCCTTTAACTCCGATATCCTTTCAGCTCTGATTTCTAGCTGTCTTTGCAGGCTGGTAGAATTATTCACAGTTAGGGTCAGTTGCCCCTGGCCTGCTGTGAAGAACAGTTCAGATATGGGCTCCCTGCCCAGTCTTTTACTGAGATCTGGCCTTTATTTATCAAGGGGGAAGAGCATCTGGCATTCCTATTTTGGTGTTGTTACCCTAGATCCCCAGCAGGCGGAGCTATCTCACCACTCCAGTAGACCTTTATCAGCAGCTGCTGAAGACTGCTATTGGGAGGGGAGGGAGTTCGCAAAGGTATGTGTGCCAGCGGCGCCCACCTCCCAGTACACTGGGGTAGCTCCACAGGCCTGGCTCTGGGCGAGGGGCATGGCGTGGCAGTGGCAGTGGCAGCAGCAGCTGTGGCAGTGGTGATCTCAGTAGATCCTGCTTGCGGTGGCTTCACGGTCCAAAGTCGTAGGTTGCCTCAGGCATGGGTCGCCTCAGGCATGGGTTGGCAATAACTGCAGTGCCAGTATTCATGGGCACAGACCACCGTGATGTTTGAGTAGTGGCGGTGGTCGTGTCTGAGCTCCCTGTGAAGAGCAGACTGCTGGAGATGGGGGCTGCAGCCCGTGGGAGAGAGCTAGGTAGGGTCTTTATGAGTGTTCTCTTTCACAGAGGGTCTCACAGACCATGCTGCCCATCGCCATCCTGCTGGAAGTCCTTAAATATCATTATATCACATATATCTGGAGACTGGAAAAAGACGATTGAGATATTTTTTTTGCATCTGTGAATGGCCCTTTTCACAAAACCAATTATTCCAAGTAAACACAAACATTAAGAATAGGCCTTGTTGTGTGTCCAACATATGGACTTCAGAGTCTATCATACACTTGGATGGATTCAGAGTCTATCATACACAGTAATCTATCACAGAAACAAAGAACAGAGTGCCATATGTTCTCACTCATAAGTGGACCTTGAATAATTATGATAATACTATAATAAAGGGACTGGCAGTAGTGGGAAACTGCCAGGTGAGGAGGGTGGGATTGGAAGTTGAAGGAAACTGCCATGAGAGAGAGGGGTACATCTTATCCACAAGGGTACCTGCATAAAGAACATTTGGATACCTCACCCTTAATTGTTACCACATCTTTAAAATAAAATATTATTTTAAAAAGAATAGGTCTTGTTGTTGATGAGGAACAGGGAATTATGCAAGAGCTCACAGCAACCACAAAATAGATATCACAAACACAGGTTGTAGATTTAACCAACTGATACAAAGAACTCGTCAAAAACCCACTCATGAATAATGTGAATTGTCTCACCTGCAGCCCCCACAACTGCCTGATGTGGTCCCTAGCACTCTGCACACTCCTCTCCCACAGGATGTATTACATGTCTTCACAGAGAAGGAGTATGAATCTCTATAAAGGACAAAATAATAAGTAAAACAAAATGATACAAAACCATAAATAAGAGCCTATCAGAAATTCTGGAGCAGAGGAATTCAATTACTGAATTACAAATTCAATGGGGAGCTTCAACAGCAGATTTCAACAAGCAAAGTAACCACAGAGCAATTTGAAGAAATGTTGCATAAAGTCATTCAGTCAGAAGAGAAAAATAAAGAATGAAAACAAGTGAAAGAAGCTTAGAGGTTCAAAAACACAAATTGGGAAAAGATTGCTGACTCAAGAGATGATGTTTGGAAAACAGTGTACACATGCAAAGCAATAAAATGAAACCCTTATCTTATATCACACACAAAAGTCAATTTGACCTGGTCTAAAGACTTAAATTTAACACCTGAAACCGTTAAACTTTTAGAAGAAAACAAATATAAATATATTTTGAAATGGATCTTGGCAATGACTTTATGGGTGTGGTACCAAAAACACTTAGTCAACAAAATACCAATAAGCAATTGGGACCATATCAACCTAAAAACCCTGAAAAAAAAGAAGAAAATAAAAATGAAACATAAAATGGAAGACTACACCTGCAAACCACAAATTTGGTAGATCAATATCCCAAAAGGATAAATAGCTCATTCAACTCAATAACAAATGAAGCAAAACAAACAAAACCCAATCAATTTTAAAATAAGCAAAGGAAATAAGTAGATATCTTCCCAAAGAAGAGAAACAACTGGCTCATGGATATATGGAAGAGCATACAGCTTCACTAATCATTAGAAAAACATACACGAAAACCACAGTGTGATTTCACCTCATTCCTGTTAGAATGAGTATTATTATTATTTTTTAATTGGAAATGTTGGCAAGGATGTGGAGAAAATGCCACCTAGGATTACTGTTGGTCAAAATGTAGATTGGTAGAGACATTATGAAAAACAGTATGGAGATTCCTAAAAATAAAGAAAGAGATTTATTTCAATACACAGCAATTCAACTTCTAAAAATTATCCCAAAGTAAACCAATGACTACATATTCTCACTCAGATGCAGAAATTAATATATACCTTCTAAATCTTAAATATATATGGGAAAAATGACCAAGACAAATAAAATGTGGCTATTGTTTGGGTGAGACTTATGAACACCTACAACTGTGCTCAGTAATGAATACACCTGTGTCTAAATAGCAGCATATAAAAATTTTTGAGAAATAAGGCTATAATGCTAGATACTTAAGAATTTTATATATGCTTTAGATTTTAAATTTAAAATTTTTATATATCTTTCGTAAATACCGTCAAGAAGGAAAAAATAAATAGCATTAATTTGTATATTGGCAATCACAAAATCACCTTAGCAACCTTCAGAAAAGATCCACTTGAGTAATTGCTGAAAACGTTGCTAAACAGAATAAAATTATTTTTATGAATATTTATGAGTTTTCTAAAAACACAAGTTTTAGGTAAAAAATATATATATATACAGATTTTGTTTCTAGGGACATCATTGCATTGTAAATTATTTAAAATTTGACAGTTAGCCGGGCTCAGTGGCTCAGCCTGTAATCCTGCACCTTTGGAAGGTTGAGGTGAGTGGATTGCCTGAGCCCGTGGGTTTGAGACCCACCTGGGCAGCAAGACCTCATCTCTACAATAAATCAAAAAATTAGCTGAGCGTGGTAGTGTGCACCTGTAGTTCCAGCTACTTGGAAGGCTGAGGCAGAAGGATAGCCAGAGCCCAGTAGGTCGAGGCTGCAGTGACCGGGAGCAGCCACTGCACTCCAGTCTGGGCGACAGAGTGAGATTCCAACTCAAAAAAAAAAATTGATAGTGGTCGATATCTGCCAGGGGAAAGGGGACATACCTCATCAACAAGGGTACCTACACAATGAATATTTGTATACCTAATGCTGAATTGTACCCCACAATGTTAAAATAAAAATTAAAAGAGGAAAAAAATTGCTCAATAAAAGCAAATGAACACATTGTTAATTCTACAAATCCACTACATAACCAAATACAATAGCAATGCTGTTGGAAAATGAAAAATGTAAAATGAGACTTAATTAAATCCACTGTCTTGCATGGGCTGACTCAATCTATCAGATAATTTTTTCAACAAAATATGTGTGCATCAGCTGTGTATTTTATATCAAAATACTAACATGTCCAAATGTCCTGTACTGGTAAAAAACAAAAACAGAGAAATGACATTGATCAAAATAGTAGGAATAGCCTTAGCAAATATTTAAAATTACAAATTGGAATTCGTTCTGTGAACCGGGAATATAATACAGACAGTCTAGAAAATGTGAAGTATTCGATAGGTAGAGAGGTTAATAAATAGATGCAAAGATCAGAAATTAACTAGATTTATGAATTAAAAATATGGAGCATTAGAAACATATGTATAATGACATTATAAACAGTTTTTTTAGTAAAATGAGTTCAAAAGGAGTTGAAAAATTTATTAAATACACACTATCTGAACACTTAGCTGAGAAAATGAAGTCATTTGGACAAAGATATTTATATCCTGGCATAAACACATACAATTGCTATAAAGAAGATTAAGCACATGAGAACATGCATTTTTTAGAATAATAAATTGATTCAAAATACTAAGCAATTAATAAAAGGGAACCATCATCATTTGACAATATTAGAGTATTTCAAATAGCAAAACTAATGCAAGATTAAAGACACAAAATAAAAAACTAAGAATATTAGAAAATATGTTATGCTGCAAAATAGAAAAAGAGGAGATTATCAGTAATATGTTAAGTGCACATTCTAAACAGTTCAATAAAACAGCATATATTTTCTAGGCAAGAAATTTAAGTAAAAAAAATTTCTCAGTACAACATAAAAATCCACAAATATTACACATATTATTCTAAGAAATAGTACGCAAATGCAAAATGCATGTTGAAATAGATATTTTTATTTAAAAATAAGTTACTTTACCAAATGTTTAATTTAGGTTCATACCATCACTTTGTGTAATGACTTTTGTTGTTTCAACTTTGCAATCTCATGTAAATCAAAAATAAAATAAATATGGTTGCTCATTTTCGTATTATTTAAAATAGGGTGATAGTAAAGTCCTTCCACATTTATATGATGCTATGAAGTAAAAAACATAGTTTTTGTAGTCAAATTCAATTTGGCAGAAAAATGTTTAATCTTCTAAAATTTAAGTGTTTTCTAAAAATTTAAATTTGCTTTTGATAAAACATAAGTTGCCATTTTTCAGTAATGTTTCTCCTGTTTACTGTAATAGTCAACATACTATCAAGTTAAAATGCGAAATAATTTGTATTAAAATTACAAAAGTAAGAGAATTTTGGAAAATACAGACTAAGAGAAATATATACTTTAAAAAATCAAAATTATTTATTGAAAGACATTCAATGATTGATAGCAGTTTGGCCCCAGTGTGAGAGAGGATGAGGAGAAAAGTGGGCGAGTGAGGAAGCAGCATGAACTTCATGTGGTAGAGATGCACACAAACCCTTTCAACATTTTATGGGAAAGAAAAAGTTTTATGGCAAAAAACAGAGTATGCTGAACAAATTTATAGTACATACTTATGAACAAATCCCAGTAAGAGAAAAACTGGCCAATAAAATCATAGAGAAATTATACAAATATATTTAAATCATATAAAGCTCAATTAATGGAGCAGAAGTGAAAATGACAAACTTATTTTAAATAATAGAGACAAGAAGATCTCTGTGTATCATACACCAGCTGTGATAATAGACCC
>NW_007232367.1:0-62459 GCF_000164805.1 Carlito syrichta
CGTGCATATATGTTTAGGATAGATCATTCTTGTTGATGGAGTGAGACTTTTATCATTATGTAGTGGCCTTCTGTATCTTTTTTGATTTTTAATAGCTTGAAGGGTATTTTGTCTGAAATTAAGATCGCTACTCCCCCTTTCTTTTTTATTCTGTTTGCCTGAAAGTTTGTTTCCCATCCTCTTACTTTGAGTCTGTGGGTGTCCTTTTTAGTGAGGTGAGTCTCTTGAAGGCAATATTTTAACCATTTTACCATTCTATGTCTTTTCAGTGGTGCATTTAGTCCATTCATATTTAGGCTAATAATTGAAATGCAAGAGTTGGTCCCTGTTATAAGATTTTTACAGAGTTGTTCCTGTTTGTTTATTGTCTTTCTTTGGGTTTTGGAGTTGGCTCATGTGTGTTTTTAATCTTTTGCCTGTACTCTTGTGAAGAATGTTGTTGTTCTTTTTTCTTTTTCTTCTGTGTTTAGTACTTTCTGAAGTGTTTCTTGTAGAGGTGGTCTGGTGGCAGCGTAGGTTCTTAGGGATTGGATATCTGGAAAAGATTTCAATTCTGCCTCACTAATGAAGCTTAGTTTGGCTGGGTAGGTTGTTCTTGGTTGAAATTGTTTATCTCTTATACTTTGAAGATAGTGCTCCAGGCTCTCTTAGCCTGAAGGGTTTCTGTGGATAAATCTGCTGCTATTCTAATTGGTCCTCCCTGGTAGGTAGTCTGGCCTTTTGCTCTTGCTGCCTTTAGGATTTTTTCGTTTATAGTTACTTTGTTTAGGCGAATTATTATGTGTCTGGGAGTTGGTCTTCTCATTTGTTGTCTTGCAGAGGTTCTCTGAATCTCTTGTATTTGAATTTTTTCATCCTTGATGAGATGAGGGAAGTTTTCTTGTGTGATTTCATGAAATGTTTGTTCCAGTGTGACCCCTGTTTCTCTCTCTGCCTCAGGAAGTCCAATTACTCTTAGGTTCGGTCTCTTGAAGTGATCATTCATCTCTTGTAGGTTTTATTCTGTCTTTTTGATCTTCTTTTCTATGCTTTTGACAGTTTGGGTTAGTTCTGTGTTTTGGTCTTCGAGCTCTGAGATTCTTTCTTCTGCTTGGCTAATTCTGCTTTCCATGCTTATTAGTTTGTTATTTATTTCCATCACAGTATTCTTCACTGCTGTTATTTCTGACATCAGCTCCTTCCTATTTTCCTCTTGTCTCTCCTCAATTTTTTTTTTTTTTTTGAGTTTGGAGTCTCACTTGGTCTCCCAGACTGGAGTGCAGTGGCCACTCCCGGCCACCACAGCCTCGACCTGCTGGGCTCTGGTGATCCTTCCCCCTCAGCCTTCCGAGTAGCCGGAATTACAGGCGCACGCTACCACGCACAGCTGATTTTTTGATTTATTGTAGAGATGAGGTCTCACTGCCCAGGTGGGTCTCGAACCCGTGGACTCAGGCAATCCACTCACCTCAGCCTCCCAAAGGTGCAGGATTACAGGCTGAGCCACCGAGCCCGGCTCTCTTCAATTTTTTTTAATTCTCTCTATTAATGTCTTGATGTCTGGGTTTGTTGCATGTGACCAGTCATTCTGGGGGCTCTTCATTGTTTGTGCTCCAGAATCTGTTTTCCCAGTGTCTGAACTCCCAGGGGTCTATGTGAGACCTATATTCTTCTTTTAGTTTTTCTTCATTTGTGCAGTTTTTTCCCCCTCCCTACTTTTTCCTTCCCTCCACGTCACCGTCTTCTTTAATTCTGTTATTCAGGGGTAGAGGGATTGGTTTTACTTCTATTTGTTCAATCTCCTATTCTTCATGTATGTCCTCTTACTTTGTTCAGTTCTGGAATTGCACTGTAGGTTGGGGGTGGTCCTTTTTGCAGTTTTGAGATTTACATAAGGGGGGAGCTGTGATTCAAAATCTATCTGCAGGTCCTGGTATTCGCTGACAGGTGTATGGATAATCGGAAACCCATTTCCTGCTGCCTTGGAATCTGTCCGTGCAGTGGGGCTGTAGGTGTACTCCCTGAAATAAAATGTGGTTAGCAGAGGAAAGAAATGGAGCAGACAGTGGGTTGAAGAGGGAGGTGGAGAGAAAGAGGAGTAAGGGGGGAAACCAACGAGTATACCAACAAATGGAGAGAGAGACCTATACTGAAACAGATAAAAAACAATAGACCACAGCTACAGACTAACCAACTCCCATACAAAAAAAATAAAACATACAATGATGATAACATATAAGCTAACCAACCACCTTATTGGTGTGCTGTTCCTCTATACAAAGATATGGTTTACAGAGAGAAGAAAAGAAACAGGAAAACAGAAAAAAAGGAACAATACAGTAGGAATAGAATTAAGTCATTAAACTAACAGAACCAATCAAGCACACTCTGAGACTTTTTGTTTAAGTCCAATGTCCTTTCAGCTCTGATTCCTAGCTTTCTTTTCAAGCTGGTAAATTAGCTTGCAGTTATGGTCAGTTGCCCCTGGCCAGCTGTGAAGGACAGTTCAGATCACCCTCCGTTTACCACTCTGGCCTGTGTCTGTTTTTCAAGCTTGTTTTTCCCGTTTTGGTGTTGTTACCTTGAATCGCCAGCAGGTGGTGCAATCTCAGCTGCTCACCCCAGAGGGGGTGGGGCCAGACAGGAACCGGCAGAAGCTGGAGATGGAAGCCTGCCTCAGGGCACATGGGAGGAGACCCATGGCAGGCAGGACATCACGATCACAGAAGAGATGGCAGTGATCCCATCAGATCTTCCCTGCAGGGGCTTCAAGGACTGAAGTCATGGATCCCCTCAGGCACGGGTGGCACGATGTGCTATGGCCGCCATGGAGGCCCCAGCAGCAGCGCCGGCGGCTGCTGTGTCTGCACTGCAGTGGTTGTCCAGACCGCTGCGATGCCCCAGCAGTGTCAACAACCAAGCTCTGTGTTAAGAGCAGTTTGCGATGTTGGGGTCCACAGCCCCTGGGGAGAGAGCCAGAGACTGACTGCAGTTCTCCTTTGCAGAGGGTTTCATAGACCAGGTTGCCCCATCGCCAACTTACCAGAAGTCCTTTCTATCTTCCAATAAAACTTTATTTATATTAACAAGTGGCATCAAGATCACTTGTGTAAGAGTCTGAGTTCCAGAAAGAATAATTGACTTATTCAGTGAGCTACAAGGTTAGCAGCAAGGTTGGAACTAGAAAATAGGCTCCTGGTGATTTCACACTTAACATATTTTGCCATATAATACGGCTAGCAATTATTGAGATGTACGCAAGAACAAGCATATAGAATTGACATGTAGCAAGTAGATGGAAGGTTTCTGAGTTTTAAAATACTGTAAGGCTGATGCATAATTTCATAGCATTTGTTTTTGGCATGGCAACATTGCAGTGTTGGGAGTTTGCTTATCATTTGTCATTTGGAGTGACAATGTTGTGCTACTGAATATGTCTTGCATTTTGCAGATTCGAAAAAAGTTGGTGCAATTTGTGGGCAAAAGAAGATGGAGTGTCAAGTGGGAAAAAACAAACACTTTCAACACATTCTTCTACTTAACAGAGGAGTAAAGGCAGTGGAAGCAGCTCGAAACATTTGTGTCATGTACAGGGAGAATGCTATAGAAGAAAGCACGGCAAGAAAATGATTTTGTCATTTCACAGAGGACCACTTTGACCTGAGTGATTTTCCACATTCAAGAAGATCACAGGGCTTTGATGAAGATCGCTCAAAACAATGAAAAACTCTATGAACTATGCATTAACCCAATACATTTCACAGAAAAATCTGAGCCGTGCCAGGTTCTATAAAGATCCTGCCAGTATAGGTACTAATGACTAATAAACTTTTCATCCATGCATTGAACCATTCTTTCAGTTATCGACATACTTTATTTTAAAAATAAGTTTCAGAGCCGGGCTCGGTGGCTCAGCCTGTAATCCCGCACCTTTGGGAGACTGAGGTGAGTGGATTGCCTGAGCCCGTGGGTTCGAGACCCGCTTGGGCAACGAGATCTCATCTCTACAATAAATCAAAAAATCAGCCGGGCGTGGTAGCACATGCCTGTAATTCCGGCTACTCGGAAGGCTGGGGCGGAAGGATCGCTGGAGCCCAGCAGGTCGCGGCTGCGGTGGCTGGGAGCAGCCACTGCACTCCAGTCTGGGCGACCAAGTGAGACTCCAACTCAAAAAATAAAAAAAATAAAATAAAAATAAGTTTCAGAACTAGGTTTGGTGGCACAAGCCGTAGTCCCAGCTACTTAAGAGGCTGAGCCTGGAGGATCACAGGAGCCCAAGAGTTCAAGGCCAGCCTGAGTAACACAAGCCCTTATCTCAATAAATAAAATAAAAATAAATAAAAATAAGTTAAATATCACTCTGGTAGTGTTTAATAGAAGCACATAAGATAAACCTATAGGAAATATGTACCTATCTTCCAAAATTATTAAAATGCATGTACATATAACATCAACTGTTTACAATCGCCAGAAATGCAAGAACAAAGAAATATATCTGGTTTAGAAATGCATTCAGCCAACTCGGGTCATTAGGTGGTTGATGAGCCAATCTGCTGGGTATATTTAGATTTCCTGGCTTCTCTCTGTTTTCTCTCCAGGTGCTCATCTTTTTTTCTTTTTCTTTTTTTTTGAGTTGGAGGCTCACTCAGTCGCCCAGACTGGAGTGCAGTGGCCAGTCCCAGCCACCGCAGCCTCGACCTGCTGGACTCCAGTGATCCTTCCACCTCAGCCTTCCAAGTAGCTGGAACTACAGGCACCCACTACCACACCCGGCTAGTTTTTGATTTATTGTAGAGATGAGGTCTCGCCAACTTTCCCAGGCAGGTCTCAAACCCGCGGGCTCAAGCAATCCACTCACCTCAGCCTCCCAAAGGCACGGGATTATAGGCTGAGCCACCGAGCCCGGCTTCTTTTTTTCTTATTTCAGTATTCTTCATCAGAGGGTAGAAGAAGAGAATTTTTTAAAACTCAAATCAGTCAGTTTTACCTTTTTGAGGCTATTATAAGTGGCAAGATTATAAACAAAGATATATGTTATTTTATTATTATTCATACTATTACATTATTACTATTGTATCACCACCACCACTTTCCATTGACAATTGCCAACTACCTCTTGGCATTATTTTAGTCTACATCATCAGTTGTATTTTTTATCTTATCATTCCAAATCCGTCATAACACACAAAAACAATACCTTACAATACCAGTACAATTAAGGATTCATCATTTGTTTTTAGCTTTACCAAATATATTCAAGGAAAAGTAACAGGTATGGTAAGAGAAAGACAATTTGATTAAACATCAAATAAAAATAAGGGTACATGGAAAAATTGGAAATAAAGAAAAAGAAAGTTGACAGACAAAACATGAAAACTGATGATGACTATGACATGAGGGCATAATAAAAAAAGGTAGATAGTTATTTTTTTAAAAAGCCCAAATATCTTGAAAGAAGCTAAACTTTCAGTCATGTTTATAATGCATTGATGACACCAGTCTTCACAAGGAAGACGAAATGTGGAATTTCGTAGCATCATACTAATAGTAATTTACGTGGTTCAAGTCTGAGGAAGCCAGTTGAGAATGAATGCTCAGGGTTACAATATTTCCCAACTCAGAAGGACAAGAAATCAACAGAATCATTTAGATTCTCAGTTAAAATATCCCTTTAACTTTCCAGTACCTTCTGTGACTTCATTGGATATTCTTGTCATTTTTTTCCTTTTAGCATAATGATAACTTAAATTTCAAATCAGTCAACTTGCCATTAAAATTAACTATCAGATCTACTCTTCATTAACAATCTTGAAATTGGAAAAAAATATATTTTTAAACATCATCTGTTCTAATGTGTATCTTAAGCAAATAAAATTTTAAAAGCATGGTGTCATAAATGACAATCTCCTTCAAAGACAGACTTAGTGAATTACAAAATAAGCTAATGATATAACCTAATCCTCTGTGTGTGGGGGGGTGATAAGGTAATAAGGTTAGATCAAACCATTATATATGCGAAAGAGACTGAATTAAATTTTAAAGTAGTAACTCTTCAAAATAATCTAATTTATAATATAATAAATCATCAAACTTTATAAAACTATCTTATACTACATTTTTAAACATATGTATAAGTCTTCTCATTCCTCTAACACATACACACACACACACACACATACACATACACACACACACACACTAAGATAAAAGTAAAATGTCTTATGGACATGTGTGCATTAGCATAAAGCAAAGTGTAAAAGAGTACATATCAGAGAATTAATTAAGTCTAGTTACCTAAGGACTAAAGGGATAGTAAGAAGAGAGGGAAAATAATTAACTTTCATATATATATATATATACTTGTTTTGAAAAAAATTATTATAAAAGCACATGTCACTTTCATAACAAAAAAATGGTACTTTAAAAAAAAAAAATGAAACCATAAAAGTTCTAGAGAAATACACAGGGTATTTATACTGTTTAAGTAAGAAAGGCAATGCATAAAACCCAGAAGTCACAAATAAAAGAATAATAATAATAAATGATCAAGTAAAATAATAATGGTTGAAAATATTAATTTCACTGCATTAAAAGTTTATCATAAAAAGTCAGAAACAAACAGGCATAAACTAGAAAAATATTCCCATTGGATATGATAAAAGATTAATTTCTGCAATTCATATGGTACACAAAAATCAAGAAAAAAAATTCATATAGCCTAATCAAAAATAGAAAACACTATGCATAAGAAGGTCATGGAAAAACAAACACAAATAATAGGGAAACATGAAATACGATAAACGTCATTCCCAGCAAAAGAAATGCAAATCAAAAAGCCAATATATACCATATAGATCTATGAACCAATGGAACAGAATGAAGTCCAGAAATAAACCCAAACATTTATGGCCTATTTATTTTTGACAAGGGTGTCAAAATAATTTAATAGGGAAAGAATAGCCTTTTTAATAAATAGTGCCAGGCATAATAAGTAGCTACATATAAATGAATAAAATTGAGACCTTGCCTCATAATATATACAAAAATTAATTCAAAGTATATCAAAGATATAAATATAAGAGCTAAAAGTGTAAAAGTGTTAGAAGACATATGAGAAAACCTCCATGACTTTGGATTTGGCAATTTTTTTTTTTAGATGCTACTTCAGATGAACGATCAATCAAAAAACAGGTACATTGGGCCTCGTAAGAATTAGAATTTTTTCTGTACCAAATACACTATGAAGAAAGTGAAAAGACAGCATACAGAATGGGAGAAAATATTCACAAATTATATATCTGAATAAGGTCTAGTACCCAGAACGTGTAAAGGACTCTTAAAAAATCAACAACAAAACCCAATTAAATAGATATCACCCTAAAAACAACATACTTTCATTTGGCTAGTAGGCAAATGAAAAGATGTCCACATCATTATTCATCTGAGAAATACAAGTCAAAGCAACATTGAGATATCACTTCACACCTATTGGAATAGCTATAGTTTAAATAAAATTTTAAAAAGCAAAATAATTTTAAAAAACCAAGTGTTAGTGAGGATGTGGAGAAATTGGAACTCTTGTACATTGCTAGTAGGAATATAACATAGTACAGTTGCTGTGGAAAACAGTTTAGAGGTCCCCAAAAGCTTAAACAAAAAATTATTATATGACCCAGTATTCCACTCCCAGGTATATACCCAAAAGAATTGAAAACAGTTACTAAAGCAAATACTTGCACACACACAAATGTTCATATCAGCACTATTCACAACAGCCAAAAGGTGAAAACAATACAAACACCTATCAATGGGTGAACAAAATATGGCGTATCTGTACA
This sequence comes from Carlito syrichta, assembly GCF_000164805.1. NCBI lineage: Eukaryota > Metazoa > Chordata > Mammalia > Primates > Tarsiidae > Carlito > Carlito syrichta. Next base: position 7,818 of record NW_007232367.1, read on the forward strand.
ATAGGATATTAGTCATAAAAAAGAGTGAAGTTCAGATTCACGTTATATGAGGATAAGCCTCAAAGTATTATGTTAAGCCAATGAAGCCAGACAAAAAAGGACAAATATTGTATGATTCCGCTTATATGAAATATATATGACGAGTAAATCCATAGAGACAAGCAGCAAATTAGTGGCTGCCAAGGAATAGAGGGTAAGGGGTTGAGAGGAGTGACCACTAAATAAATACTCCCCTGGAATGATAAAACGTTTTGGCACTATTTAAAGCTGATAAATGCACACCACTGTGAATGTACTAAATGCCACTGAATTGTGTACTTTATAATAGTTAATTTTATGTTATCTGAATTTTACCTCAAATATACATACCTAGTTTTCACTTAGGTTGAAAATAGTAAAAAATTTTATGACAGATACACTACTAAGAGTGAGAAAAAAAAGAATTTTCATTTCTTTTTTGTGACCATTAACTGATGCAACTATTTCTCAGTTTGATACTTTCTGGCACTTTTACTTCACTGATAGAAATTTGCCTTACACTTTCCAATGGATGCCAAGATATAGCTGTAAAGATGTTTGCTGTAGAAGTTTCTCTGGTACTAAGAATTGTAAACACCCTAAAATAAATATATGCATCGTTTAATAAATTATAATACAACCATATAATAGAACTTCTAAAAGAATATTTTATATATGTATGTATTGCTATACAATAAAATGTCTCAAAGAGACTATGAAGTTAAGAAAACTAAGGGCAAACCAATATGTATATTAAAATTCCATTACTTTGTGCATACTATTGTCCTCAAACATGCATACTATTGTGTTCCCATTTATTATATGCATGGTTGAAGATGAGTACAAATTCTCATATATGTATAGAAAAAAATTAAATATTTTACTTTATATATTTTCTGATTATGTATACAGATCATTTCATTTTTAATGTCAACTAATCTAAAATAAATTATTTTCTGTTACCCAATCCAATGTCTGACAATGGAATTATAAAAAATTTTTATTTACCTCTGAATACTTTTTTCATTGAAAACAATAAATGTTAGTATCAAACTGGCATTTTTAAATGAATGAAAAAAATTAATACATCTATTAATCTATCAATGTGTCATTTTAAAAATCACTTTAATTTCTCTCATTTGAATAATGATATCATTCTTTGCAATTAAATTATCGCTATTTCCCTGAGATCTCTAATGATAGCACAGTCCCTGAATTTCCAAATTCCTCCTGGGACAAAGAATAAATACTTGACAGATATACTGGGTTTAATATTTAAAACCTCTTAGCCATTTGAAAGACTTGTATTCCTAGTTGGGAATATATATAGGTTGTTGCTGATAATTCAGCTCCCTGACAAGAATACAGGGTTAAAAATTGATCTCCCCAAAGAGATTCAAGAGAACCATTAAAAGAATAACCACTGTGTTTGAGGAAATGTAGGACACCAGAACTCTTTTTTTTTTAAACCTGGAAAATGTATTATCAACACCAGAATTTTATACACAAATGATAACCTTCTCTTCTTGAGGGAGTCCAAGTTTATCCTATTGGTAGTACCATTAATGAAATCTGTTACGTGTACATCTCTTCTTAGCCTTCGTCATTTATTTGGGACAATATCAATGATGGTAAGTAGTGATCTTTTTGAATGTGGGCTTAATTGACTTTTCAAAGGTTAAATGATAGTCTAAAAGAGAAGCTACCAAAACTTGAAGCTTGACTAGAACTACCAATTATAACATTCGTCTTTTTCATGAGTGGCTCATAATGCAGTTCTGAAAACAATTTTGAAGTAGGAATCATAAAAATGGCTTAGTACAGCAAGAGCAGTAGAATACAAACACAGACTTTCAAGGCAATTCTGTAATACTATGGACTACCAATTCTGATATGTCTTTAAAAATCTAATTATTTTGCAATCACACAAACATATTCTAAAACCAAGAGACTATGTTATATGAGAAATCATCTTCCTGAATCTTTTTCTATGAAACAAGTTAAGCAAAATAATTTGCAAGACATCCAGATAAGCTGTGATGCTATATTTTATCATTAGAAATACAATAAAGAAGTTATCATTGACTTCCATGTCATCAACTCCAAATGTCATTCTACAACTCAATCTAAGAGAAGCATTTGATGAGTCCCCTAGTTTCTTGTATCTTTTTGTTCCCCCACAGTTTCTCTTCTTTCTTTTCTCTTCCTGCCTCACTCGCTACTCTTCCTCAGTATCCATTTCTGGTCATTCGCCATTTGCATGAGTTCCTGACAACAGCAGAGCCAGGGCTCAGGTTTCTTTTCTATCTACACTCACTCCTTAGGTGATTTTTTCTAATGCCATGCCATTCCTTGCTGTCTTTATGCAGATAACCTTCAAAATTATATCACCAAGCTCCATTCTCTACTCAGCATCTTGAATATTTAAAAGTTATCTCAAACTTCACATATCTGAACCATGCTCATATTTCCATACCCACATCTGTTCTTCATATACATTTTCCCATTTCATTACATAACACTACTTTTATGATTGCTTAGGCCAATAACCTCAGGACCATTCGCAAATCCTTCTGTCTCTTCTCCCACTATTCCTTGAACAGGAATGTTTTAATACCCCGCCCCATCTTCATCCAGAATCCAGCTACTTCTCATCACCTGCACGTTGACCACCATGGTTCAACCCACCATTATCTCTAGTTTGGGCTCAGAAATATCAGCCTAAGTAATGCTCATGCTTCCACTCTTGTCTTCCAGGTACATTCAGTGTTTCTACAGAGCACGCAGGGTCAATGTTTTCTTTAAATCATTAGATAAATCATATCATTCCTCCCCCTTACAATCTTTCAGGCTTTCCATCTCCCTCAAAGTCAAAGTGAGCATCCATGAGCTACTAGCCCCTCTGCAACCCATTCACTCTTATCCACCACATACTCACCTTGTACTCTACTCTGCATTTTTAGAACAGGCTGAGTATGATTCTGTTGAATCTGCTGCCTATAATGATCTTGCACAGATATACACATGGATCAAAATTTCATTTGGCAGGATCTTTGCTCACATGCCACTTTATTACACAGCTTTCCCTAACTACCATGCATAAAATAACACTCTCTGTTCATACTCTATCCCTATTACTCTGCTTTATCTTTCTTCACTGTTTATAAAAGCCTGACTCATAATACATTTATTAGTTTGTTAATTAACTGAATTGCCTCGCTTCTTACACATACACCATCAGAATAATGCTTTATTGAAGCAAAAATATTGACTACTATTATATCCCTAGTGCTTAAAAGAGTGCCTGGCAAAAAGCAAAACTTGATAAGTATTCGTAAAATGAACAATTGAGTATATAACTCTTATTTCATATGTGCAACAGAAGTCAGCAAAACAATATAAGGGGAAAATTTTTGAGAAAATATAAAGGTATCAAATTGCAGTAGAGACTATTTTAATGCTTCCCCCCCCCATCTCCATCTCCTCCCAGTGTCCTTCTACTAACTTATTGAGTCAGCCCATTAGACTACCCAGAAATTGAGAGTAGGGGTATAAAATACATCCTTTGTGCTTGGTTGTTGATATGTTAAAGGGGAGACCAGAGGAAAATGTAAAGCTGTCTCTCAAGGCTATTTTTGAAAGTCATAACTGAATATTAATTCTTTATTTTTGCATTCCATATATGAGATTAATATTTGCCAAGATAGCAAATATCTTGTTGCAATGGATGAAATATAATGTATTTAAAAAGAGATCACCAAGCTTAAAATTGAGAAAGGTAAAACCATAGGTGATATAAATTAAACTCATATTTAGAGTGATGGACAAAGTTAAAGTTAAAATGTCTCACTGGGTATCAGGTGTTAATAGCTGAGAACTAAAACCTTAAAATATCCAGGCAGAGGGAATTCTTGTCTATAAATCTCATGTATATATGAAATGGAAACTGAGTTACTGCATAAAGCTATTTCTGCAACTTGGTTTTGAAAACTTACTTCACTGTTTCAGGAAATCAGCAAGAAAGCTGGCCAGGGCGATGAATGGAAAAGAGTTGTCCATAAAGAAATTAGAGTCTCAGTCGCAGCTATACATATAAGTATGAGCTTTAAAGTCTCACATACATATAAAACATATATATATGTTCTTATGGGGCATAAGGACTCCAAATAAAAAAATTAACTGAAAAACTGTTCTAGAATCAGGAATATGTCTAGAGTCCCTACAAAATCAAGTTTAAAACTATTTTGCAGAATATTACTATAACTTCCAACACACAGAACTCTAATGGAAAGCAATCTATGTTGATGGTGATCACACACACACACACAAACTAGAAACCACACAAAGAGGGAATTTAACTGCTAATTAACTGATGAATTTATACCCTAAGAAATAAAAGCAAATAATCTGAGTATTAATATAAGCATGTCTGAAATGTTAAAGGGGTATATAAATCAAGAATAAGACAATGTGAACAGGTAAATTTCAAAAGAAACTTAAAAAACTAGAAATTAAAAATGTCAATAAAAGAATGGGTAGAACTATAAATTAGACTCAGCTAAAGAGCTACGAGGCAGACAACTGGAATGGAAAGAAAATAGATGGAAAATATGCAGAAGAAATTAAGTGATTAAGGATACAAGAAAGAAAAGATGCATAATCTGTCTCATAGGAATCTTACTGGGTGAGCAAAAAAGAGAATATTCAGAGATAATATTTATAAAGAATATGGCTGGTAATTCTCTAAAATTAAAAAAGAATCTTCAGGTTGAAGAAATAGAGTATATTTATATACATACACATTATAAAGATATAAGTCTACATCTAGACACATTGTAATAAAATTCCATAACACAAAAGTCAAAAAGAAAATATTCAAGCTGTTGGAGAGAAATGAGAGGTTGTTATAGAGGTAATAATCGGATTGACAGCAAACAGCATCAGTAACAATAAACTCTATTAAATTATGAAATAATATCTTCTAATTGTTGAAGAGAACCAACCATCCACCTAGAATTCTAAACCCAGGATTCTGTACTAGGAATCAAAATTATTAAAGAGTAAGAATGAAATAAAGAAATGTTCAGACATATAAAGATTAAGAGTTTATCACTCACACTCTCACTAAAAATAAATCTTGGTAATGAGGAAGAATTGGATGCAAGAAAAATTAATGATCATAGAAATTTATAATAAACAAACACTAATTTTGTTTTAAATAACAGTGGCATTTTGATTGGAAATAAGTTAAAAATAAAGTGGATCTAAAATGTTGAACAATATGATAGCTGATGCAAGAAGGTAGATTGAATTTAAAGCATTAAACTAGCAGACGCAATGGACACAAGTATGAGCTAGGTAAACATACACCAAATTCGTAAACGCAGTAGCCTCTGGAAAGAATGGTAGGTCGGTGGGACTAAGGAAGTAACAAAGAGGTTCTGAACCTTATCTTTGATGTCACATTTTTAATTTTAAAAAAATACTGAGCAAAAAATCCAAAATATTAAGTAAACAACTATTTATTAATATTATTCTATTATTTTAGAAACTTTTGAATATTAAATGCAAGGTTACAAGTATAGGTATTGATTTTTTTTTTTTAGAGTAAGCAAGACTACTACAAAGTCTCAAGCAAAGAATATAAAAGTGTTTTTATTTGCTTGGTCTTCTAAGCAACACTACATAGGGACTCAAGCAAACAGTATTAAAGTGTTCTGATTCTAAAGCTCAGAAAGCTTCAGGGATTGTATGAACTGAAAGGGTTCTAATCTCCACTTGATTTCTCACTTAATCTAAAATGAATATGATTTCAAACTGTTTTTCAATTCTGAACCACGCCAAGGAATGAGACTAGTACAATTTTACACCTTGACTTTGTAGGATACATAAGCACAAGAAAATCAAAGCAGCTCGGATTTATTTTTAAAATATACATGGGTTTCCTGTTGCGAGACCTCCCAAAAGGGTATAATAAATATTATTATGAAAAAGTTCTTAGGAAACTTGGTCAGATATGCTAAGTAAATTGGTTTTTTTAGCTTCAATCAAACTTCTCAACTTAGAACTCTTACATGTAAGTGGGTTAACTGACAACCAGTCCATGAGCAGTATATCAGTTATAATAAAAACAGTAGTACTATAAATGTTTTTCCATATATTATTTTCCTTTCCAGAAAAAAAGAAAAGTGAAACTTACAAAGGATGGGGAAATTCCAAATGGCTATGTTGTTCATGCACTTGTAAATGAGGTCTGCAACTTTCAAAACCAAAATAGAGTGTGAATGTCCCAGTAAATCTGCATCAGATGTGCTTCAGGTTGAAAGGAAATGATACCAAATTCAAGTAGTTAAATGAATCGTGAAAAAAGTGTAATCTACACAGATATACCATATTATGCAACTGCTCTACTTGTAGAAGCCTATGTATAGAGCAAAACAACTCCCCTATCATTTCCAAAAATAAATGTAGTTGGTTGTTCCTCTACAGCTGGATGAGGTATTTCTTCATATCTCTGAAGGCATTTTAAGGGAGAAAAATGAGTTGTGTTAGTTATGATAGGAGGTAATATAGTTTAGCAGTTCAAAGAGGGTGCCCAAAAGTCCAACTGCCTAGTGTTAGAATCATGGTCTCCCTATTAGCTATATAAGCTTGTATTAATTTCTTAACTATGATGTACTTCTGTTTTATAATCTACAAAGTGGGAGTGTGTGTGTGTGTGTGTGAAAATAGATGTCATAATGCAAAATATTTCAATAAACAATCAAAATCTCTTTCATATTTTAAGCACTGTAATTAAAACATTATCTAGTATAACTTTAAGCTTTACTAAGCTATATCTACAGCTGTTCATAATATAAATTTTATCCCTTTTACATTTGAAAATATTAGTCTGAAGATGTGGCTTCATGTAGGCTTATATAACTAGATACCTTTTTCAATCGGCCTAGAGAGATGTGACTCCTCTGTTTAGACTGCCCTTTTACCAAGTTCCAATTACCAACTATAAATAGACAGAAACAGTGTGGGTTTTATTTTTTTTTTACATTTTTAAAAAACCCTGAAAAATAAAATTTAGTTAAAAAAATTACTTTGACCCATATTTGACTTTGAAAAGATAATGACCAGTTCATTCTGAGGCATTCAAATAGCAAATATTTAAGAGCTCTGCATATCCAAAACAATGAGCAAAAAGATGAAGCAAGAATATTTGAGGTGATGAGTATTGTTGATCTCCCAAAGAAAGAGACAGACAGTTGCATCCATTCTGGGAATCCTAGGCCTTTTAACAAGAGTGCAGCTTAACTGTAAGGTTCAAAAGTCTGTATACGTGTGTATGTGTGTCTGTCTCTGAGAAGGGTGTGTGCTTGCATGCATGTACAGAGAGAGATATGAGGTGCGATATTAGCAAAAGACAGGAAAAAACAGAACAATAGAAACCATTCAATCTGTGAAGAAGCAAAGGATATGATAATACAGAACATGAAACATAGAACATGCTAAAAACACTCTGAGAACTTACATTATCTACAACAATTAAAACCGTTCAAGTAAGATGATTTTAATATAAGATAGCTTTCTAATTTTGTTTGAAAGTATAGCTATATACCTTCAGGAAATATATACTTATGGGGAAATAATAGATGAAATAAGAATAATTAGTGTATACTCATGAACAATTTCAGGTCAGTCTTCAGGAAGAGCTTCGATGAAGTAGTCACCTGATTTCTATTGCTCTCATAAACAGGGTTCTGGAGCTAACAGTGGCATAGTGCACTGTGCCATTACCTTTAGTTTCTAGTGAAATGTCACAGTAACATCAGACTGATATCATCAAGAACATTTACTGAATGTTTACTATGTGCCAGATACTATCCTAAGTACTCCCAGTGAATTAATGTATATAATCCTCATAACAATCCTACGAGGTAGGTACTATTATCATGCCCATTTTAAATAATGAGGTAAGTGAGACATGGGTAGGTTTGAATGGTTTGCCTGAGGTCATACAGCTAGGAACCTATGGAATGAGGCTGTTAACCTCTGGCAACATGGCTCTAGAATCTAGGCCCTTAACTACCACATATAACTACAGGAAAAAATAACAGAAAATGGAAAAGGAGCAATCTAAACCAAGCAACCAATATTTCCTGTCTGGAGAAATGAAATAGCCTCCTATTGGTTCCTCAGTTTCTGCCCTTGCCTCCTACTTCCACCACACAGTAATCAGGAAGACCTTTTAAAAACATAAATCAGATATTACATCTTTGATCAAAAATTTCCAACTGCTTCCCCTCACATATAGAAAAAGTCTTTACCATAACCTAAGCAGTGCCTACAGAGGCATGATCTTGCTTCTGTTTCCTTGAGAAACCTCATCTCCTAAAGCTTTTCCCCAAAGCTTGGTCAGTCCCAAGTACAATGACCTTCCTGATGTTCCTCAAACATGCCCAACACATTTTATGCCTTGGGGCCCTTGTACTTACTGTACCCTCAGCCTGGAACACTCTTCTGCCACATACTCCTATGTCTTGTTTCTTACTTTCTTTCAGGTCAAACGGCACCTACTCAGAGAGTCCATCCCTGACTGCTCTTTTCAAAACGTTCCTCCAGCCCCAATTCTCTCTATCTTCTTACTCTTTTTTATATTTCTTTGTGGTACTTAAAAGTAATTGAGATTGTATTGCATATGCATATTTAACTTACTTATTTTCTTATCTTTCACTAAACATATTAGTGGAAGCATGCTTACATAAGTATGAGGACAGAAATTATGTCTTACTTTACCATTATATACCCTGTGTCTATAACAGGCATTTGGTAAAATTTATTAAATAAATGAATGAATTATATATATATGTATATATATACATATATAATCTGATAATAAAGTTAACTCAACCTTTAGGAATCTTCTTTCTCTAAATTTCCTATATCTAAAAGTAAGTTATAAGACAGAGATTAAAAAAAAATGAAGGATGAAATAACTGAGATTGTTAACAACAGAAAAAATAAGGATGACATTAGCAATCATGAAATACATAGAGTTGTTATGAGAAAGATGAAAACTAATTGTTCTTCAAAATATGGAGAAAGTCAGACAAGAAGAAATGGAATTATTGTATCTCATGTGTTTATTAAAGACACTAATGAAGACATTTGACACTTAGAAGATTTTCAAAAGGAAAGCACTGAACCAGATACCGTAAGTTATCTGTTCACAAAAGTTCTCCAACCCCCTCCCAACTCCTGTAAACACAGGGAGAAAAAAATCTTCAATTTATCTTAGACTGAGCATGTCCATCACACTGAGAAGTTAAAAGAAATTTTGAACTAGAACAGCTTTATTCTTCTCTGCCCAACTCTGGTAGTGTAGACATCTAGAGCCAAAGCCCAGGAAGACCAGAATGAGGTGGGCCGCCACCTATGGGTTGACCTACCAGCAGGCTTGTGTGTCTGTACTGCTTATGTGTGTCTGTACTGCTATACTTTTACCACTGGGGCAAATGAAATGCAATTAATGAATAAACTGGAAATATTTTCCTTGTATTTCCCCTTAGGAAGACAAATGCTTCCCTCCATGACAGAAATGAAGAATAAATGTGTGTGCCATTTAAATTCAAGTTGACATATAATTGTATATCGTCTATTTTTCAAAAATACTTAATAGAATTCTTTATCAATCTCTTATGCCAAGGTATCTTAAGTCACATCATACCTCTTACTATTATAAAAGAGTTAGAAAAACATAAAATAGGCAAGTTTATTAACATTTTTCTTAAATTGCAAACTATTTCTGCTTCCCATAAGTAACTAACACCAAAAAGCTACTTGATGACTTTTTAATTTATCAGGTTTTTAAAAAGTAAAAATTCTATGGCAGAATTTTCATTTGGGGGGGTATTAAATAAGTTTTAAAATATGGTACTATTTTTATTTTATTTTTTATTTTTTGAGTTGGAGTCTCACTCTTGTCACCCAGGCTGGAGAGCAGTGGCATGCTCTCAGTCACCGCAACCTCGACCTGCTGGGCTTAGGCGATCCTTCCGCCTCAGTCTTCAAGTAGCTAGAACTACAGACACACACCACCATGCCTGGCTATAAAATATGGTATTATTATCCACATCAAATTAGTTAATATCAGTTTATTTTATTCTACACTGATTTAGAAATCTAGGAAAGAGTGTGACTTACAAAGCCAACACCTAAGCTGATATTGCAAATTTAGGACAGTTTAAGCACAGAAAAGTTGCAATATGCTCTAAGAAGCTTAACTTTAAAAAGAAGGGGCAAGCATTTTGAAGATAAGTGGCATATACGCGCAAGCGCACACACACACAGATTTAGCACATACAATTTTAGAACAATGAAGCAATTCTTCAAACAAACTACCATATTATTATAAAAGAATGGCTACTGAGAATCTATAAAGAAAAGCCTGAGAAACCCTGGAATTACATAAATGTCATATCATAATTTTTAAAAAACAAGTACTAACTTAAGTCACTGGAGAATTATGGAAAAGGATATATGAATAATCAATAGCCTATGTGGATGTTTTTGTTCTTTTTTTACTGATGCATTTTTCACAGGTTTTGTTATTGTTTTTATTTTTAATAATGCAGTTTTAAGTTTTGAGAAAACTGGTCATAAAGTAAAGAGTTCCCATACACTCCTCTACCTCACCCCTATTTCTGACATCCTGCATTAGTGTGGTAATTTGTTGCAAGTAATTAACCCATACTGATACACAGCTATTAACTAAAGTCCATAGTTTATATGAGAGTTCACCCTTCTTATATAGCTCTGTGAATTTTCCCAAATCTGCAATGTTTAAATATCCACCACTACAGTACCATACTGAATAGTTTCACTGCCCTAAAAATGTCACATGCTCCCACATATATTCCTCCCACTCAACTCCTAGCAGCCTCTGATTTTTTCATTGTCTCTATTGTTTTGGCTTTTCCAGAATATCACATAGTTGGAAAAAGACAATATGTAAGTCTTTCAGGTCAGCTTTCTTTCACTCAGTAATATGAATTTAAGGCTCCCCTGTGCATTTTCGTGGCTTGATAGCTCATTTCTTTATATCACTGAATAATAAAGGCATACCTCATTTTATTGTACTTTATTTTATTGTACTTTTCAGGCACTGTGCTTTTTATAATTTAAGGTTTGTGTCAACACTCCTTCAGGCAAGTCTATCAGTGCCATTTTTCGAACAGCCTGTGCTCACACTGTCTCTGTGATACATTTTGGTAATTCTTGCACTATTTCAAACTTTTTCATTATCATTGTATTTCTTGTGGCCATCTGTGAGCAGTGATCTTTGATGTTACTACTGTAATAGTTTTGGGAAGTCAAAAACTACACCCATATAAGACAGTGAACTTAACAGATACATATGGTATGTTCTGACTGCCCCACTGACTGCCCAATCCCTCGTCTCCTCCCTCTTCTTGAGCCTCCCTATTCTCTGAGACTCAGCAGTACTGAAATTAGGCCAATTAATGACCCTACAATGGCCTCTAAGTGTTCAAGTGAAAAGAAGAGTCACAATGTCTCTCACTTTAAAACAAAAGCTATGAATGATTATACTTAATGAGGAAGGCCTATGAAAAGTTTAGTCTCTTGCACCAAATGGTAAGTCAACTTGTGAATGCAAAGGAAAAGTTATTAGAGTAAATTAAAAGTGCTACTCCAGTGAACACACAAATGATAAGAAAGCCTTATTACAGAGATGGAGCATGTTTGAATGGTCTGGATAGAAAATCAAACCAGCCACAACTTTTGCTTAAGCGAAAGTCTGAGCAAGGCCCTGATTGTCTTCAATAACATGAAGGCTGAGAGAAGTGAGGAAGCTGCAGAAGAACTGTGGAAAGCTAGCTAAGGTTGGTTCATGTGGTTTAAGGAAAGAAATTATCTCTATAACATATTATAAAAGTCCAAGGAAGCAGAAAGTGCTGATGTAGAAACAGCAGCAAGTTATCCAGAAGATTTGGCTAAGATAATTGGTGAAGGTGGTTACATTAAACAACAGATTTCCAATGTAGTTGAAACAGCCTTCTGTGGAAGAAAACGCCATCTGAGACTTTCACAGCTAAAGGAGAATAGTCAGTGTGTGGCTTCAAAGCTTCCAAGAACAGGCTGACGCTCTTGGGCAAATGCAGCTGATGACTCATTAATCATTCTGACAATCCTAGGGCCCTTAAGAATTAAGCTAAATCTACTCTGCCTGTGCTCTATAAATGAAACAGTAAAGCCTGGAATGACAGCACCTCTGTTTACAGCATGGTTTATTGAATATTTTAAGCCTATTACTGAGACCTACTGCTCAGGAAAAAAAATCCTTTCAAAAGATTACCACTCATTAACAATGCACCTGGTCAACCAAGAGCTCTGATGGTGATGTATAAGATTATTGTCATTTTCATGCCTGCTAATATAATATCCATTCAGCACTCCATGGATCAAAGAATAATTTCAACTTCGAAGTCTTCTTACTTAAGAAATGCATTTGCTGGGGAGGCCATGAGCATGCCACTGCACTCCAGCCTGAGCGATGGGGTGAGACTCCAACTCAAAAAAAAAAAAAAAAGAGAGAGAGAGAGAGAGAGAGAGAAATACATTTGTAAGCATAGCTGCTATAAATAGTGATTCTAAACCTTTGGAAAGAATTCACCATATATATATACCAACATGAAGAGGAGTTTGGAAGAAACTTATTCCAATCCTCACAAATAACTTTGAGGGGGCCTAAGGCTTCGTTAAAGGAAATCACTGCAGATGTAGTAGAAATAGCAAGAGAAATACATTAGAACCCCCAAAACATGCCTGAATTACTGCATAATAAAACTTCAACATAATTGAAGAGTTGTTTCTTAAGGATGAGTAAAGAAAGTGACTTCTTGAGACGGAAACTTCTGGTGAAGAAGCATCATTGAAACGACAGCTAAGAATTTAGAACACTGCGTAAACTTAGTTGATAAAACAATGGCAGCGTATGAAAGGATTGACTCCAACATTAAAGAAGTTCTACTATGGGTAAGATACTAGCAAGCAGCACCACATGCTATAAAGAAATATATTGTCAAAAGAAGAATAAATCACTGCAAACTTTGTTGTTGTCTTATTTTAAGATATTTCCATAGCTACCTCCACCTTCAGCTTCCACCACCCTGATCAGTTAGCAGTCAGAAGTTAGCAGGCCAAGACCTTCCATCAGCAAAAAGATTATGACTCACTGAAAACTCAGATGATCATTAATACTTTTTAGCAATAAAGTTTTTTTCTTTTTTTTTTTTTTCTTTTTTTTTTTGGAGACAGGGTTTCACTCCTGTCACTCAGGCTGGAGTGCAGCAGTATGATCATGGTTAACTGCAGCCTTGACTTCCTAGGCTCAGGTGATCCTACTGCCTCAGTCACCCAAATAGCTAGGACTTCAAGTGCATGCCACCATGCCCAGTTAATATTTCTATTTTTTGTAGAGACAGGATATAGCTATGTTCCTAAGCTGATCTCAAACTCATGGGCTCCAGTACTGGGATTGCAGGCATAAGCCACTGTGCTTGGCTTCAAAAAAGTATCTTTTAATTAAGGTATGTCGTGTTTTTATACATAATGCTATTGCACATCTAATAGACTGCAATATAGTGTAAACATAACTTTACATGCACTGAGAAACCAAAAAATCTGTGTAATTCACATTATTATTTTTTTTTCTTTTTTTTTCTACTTTGAAGATATGGGGTACAATTCAGGGTTAGGTATACAGATGTTCATTATGCAGGTACCCTTGTTGATGAGGTGTGCCCCCCTTCCCCAGGCAGATTCCCACTACTGCCAATCCTGCTTCCCTGCCCCCCTCCTGGCAGTTTCCCACTACTACCAATCATTCTCTTATAGTATTATGATAATTGCTCAAGGTCCACTTATAGGTGAGAACATGTGATACTCAGTACTTTGTTTCTGTGAAAGATCACTCAGTATTATAGATTCTAAGTCCATCCAGGTTGCTGTGAAGTTCATGATTTTGTTCTTCTTTATGGCTGCATAATATTCCATTGTGTATAAGTACCACATTTTTTTTAATCCAGTCCTCTTTTGATGGGCAGCATGGTTGGTTCCATGATCTTGCTACCGTGAACAATGCTGCAATAAACATACGTGTGCAGGTATCTTTTTTATAGAGTGATTTGAGTTCTTCCGGGTATATTCCCAGCAGGGGGATTGTGGGATCATATGGAAGGTTGATTTTTAGGTCTTTTAAGAATTGCCACACTGTTTTCCACAGAGGCTGTAGTAGTTTACACTCCCACCAACAGTGTGGAAGTATTCCCTCTTCACCACATCCTCTCCAATATCTGTTGTTTTTTGAGTTATTGATGATGGCCATCCTGACTGGAGTTAGGCAGTATCTCAGGGTAGTTTTAATTTGCATTTCTTTGATGACTAGTGAGAATGAGCATTTTTTTTTCACGTATCTGTCGGCTGCTTGTACGTCTTCTTTTGAGAACTGTCTATTCATACATTTTGCCCACTTTGTAATGGGGTTGTTTGTTTTTTCTCTTCAACACATTTGAGTTCCTTGTAGACCCTAGATGTTAGGTCTTTGTCAGGCATACAGTTGGCAAATATTTTTTCCCAGTCTATAGGCTGTCTCCCTGCTCTCTTGATGGTTTCCTTGGCTTTGCAGAAGCTTATCAGTTTGACAAGGTCCCACTTGTCTATCTTCTGTCTTATGGCATGGGCGCTTGGGGTTTTGGTCAGGAAATGGTTGCCAGTTCCAATTTCCATAAGAGTGTCTCTTGCATTTTCTAAGATTCTTAAAGTTTGAGGTTTTACATTTAGATCTTTGATCCATTTAGAGTTAGTCTTTGTGTTGGTGATAGGTAGAGATCTTGTTTTAGTCTTCTGCATGTGGTCAGGCAGTTTTCCCAGCATCATTTACTGAACAGGTTCTCTTCTCCCCAGTTGGTGGTGGAGGCCTTGTTGAAGATGAATTGGTTGAGAAATTGAGGTTTTGCTTCATTAATCTCTATCCTGTTCCATTGGTGTATAGGCCTGTTCTTGTACCAATACCAGGCTATTTTGATTATTGTAGCCTTATAATAGAGTTTAAAGTCTGGGAGTTTGATACCTCTTGCTTTGTTTTTTGGTTTTTTGTTTGTTTGTTTTTGCTGAGGATTTTTTTAGGCAATTTGTGATCATTTATGTTTCCATATGAATTCCTGTATTGTTGTTTCCAGGTCTAAGAAGAATGCTGCTGGCAATTTAATGGCTATTGCATTAAATCTGTAGATTGCCTTGGGTAACATGAACATCTTAACAATGTTGATTCTTCCAATCCATGAGCATGATATATTTTTCCATTTGTTTGTGTTATCTTTGATTTCTTTGAGCAGTGTTTTGTAGTTTTCATTGTAAAGGTCTTTCACAAATTTGGTTAGAAAGATGCCAAGTTTTTTTTTTTCTTCTGGCTATTGTGCTTTTTATTTGGGTTTCTGTTTGTTTGTTGTTGGTGTATAGAAATGTGATTGTCAGGCGGACTCGGTGGCTCGGTCTGTAATCCCAGCACTTTGGGAGGCCAAGGTGAGTGGATTGCCTGAGCCTGCAGGTTCAAGACCAACCCAGGCAACTTGGCAAGACCTCGTCTCTACAATAAAATAAAAAAACATAGCTGGGTGTGGTAGTGCACGCCTGCAGTTCCCGCTACTTGGAAGGCTGAGGTGGAACAATCACTGGAGCCCAGAAGGTCGATGCTGGAGTGGCTGTGAGCATGCGTGCCACTGCACCCTAGTCTGGGCAAAGGAGTGAGACTCCAACTCAAAAAAAAAAATGTGACTGTCTTTTGCACATTGATTTTAAACCCTGGGACTTTGCCCAAGTCTTTTATCAGTGCAAGGAGGTTTTTGACAGATTCGCTTGGGTTTTCAAGGTATAGAATCACGTCGTCTGCAATGAGGAATAACTTGACTTCCTCTTTTCCTATTTGGATACCACTGATCTCTGTCTCTTGTCTGATTGCTGTAGCTAGGACTTTTCAAAACTATGTTGGAAAGGAAGGTTGAGAGTGGGCATCCTTGTCTTGTTCTGGTTTTCAGGGGAAATGGTTCCATTTTCTGTCTGTTTAGCAGTATGCTGGCTGTGGGTTTCTCATAGATGATACTTATTATTTTGAGGTATATTCCATTTATGCCTAGATGTTCAGGATTTTTATCAAGAAGGGATGCTGGATTTTATCAAAAGCTTTTTCCGTGTCTAATGATATAATCATGTGGCTTTTGTTTTTATGTCTGTTGATGTATTTAATTACGTTTATGGTCTTACAAATGTTGAACCAGCCCTGCATCCCGGGAATGAAGCCTTCTTGATCGTAGTGTATTATTCTTGAGATGTGTTGTTGAATCCTATTTGATAGGATCTTGAGAATTTTAGCATCAATGTTCATCAAGGATATTGGCCTGTAGTTCTCTTTCACTGTTGGATCTTTACCTGGCTTAGGTATCAATGTGATGTTAACTTCATAAAATAATATGGGAAGAGTTCCATCTTTCTCGATTGCCTGGAATACTTTCAGTAGGATTGCTATCAGTTCCTTCTTGTATGTTTTGTAGAATTCTGCTGGAAAGCCATCTGGCCCAGGACTTTTTTTTGTAGGTAATTTTCTTATGACATAGTCAATTTCCTGGATTGTTATTGGTCTGTTTAGGTTCTTGATCTCTTCTTTTTTCAACTTGGAGAGGTTGTGTGATGTCAGGTTTTCAAGTTTGTTTCCATATAAGCGTACATAGTAGTCTCTGATAATCTTTTATATTTCTTCAGGGTCAGTTGTGACTTGACCTTTTGCATTTCTGATTGTGTTTATTTGGGCTTTTTCTCTCTTTTTCTTGGTAAGTCTGGCTAGGGGATCATCGATCTTGTTTATCCTTTCAAAGAAGCAGCTTTTTGTTTTATTGATTTTTTTTGTATTATCTTTTTGTCTTCTATGTCCCTAATTTGTGCTTTTGTTTTGGTGATCTGGATTCTTCTGCTGAAGTTAGGGTTTTGGTAGTCTTGCTTTTCCAGCTCCCTTAGGTGATTTGTTAGGTTGTTAACTTGTGATTTTTCCTTTTTCTTCATGTGTGTTTGTAGAGATATGAATTCCCCTCTTAGTACTATTTTCATGGCATATTAGAGGTTTCAGTAAGATGTTTCTTCATTTTCATTTGTTTCCAGGTATCTTTAAATCTCTGTTTTGATTTCCATGTTAACCCAGGAGTTGTTTAGCATCATGCTGTTTGCTGTTTAGTGTCCATATCTTTGTGGGTTTTGGGGGAGCTTTGTTGGTGTGTAACTCACTTTAGAGTGATACTCACTTTATTGCTGTAGTCTGAAACAGAACCTGCACTATCTTCAAGGTATACCTGTATTTCATTGTCTCGATGTACTATACTTAGTTTATGCATTCATCTATTGAAGGGCATCTTGGCTGCTTCTATTTTAGGGCAATTATGAATAAAGCTGCTAGAAACATTCATGCAAAGGTTTTTCTGTAAACAGAGTACTGAATTCATGTGGGTAAACACCTAAGAGTATATTTGCTGGATCATATGTCAGAAGACTATGTTTAGCTTTTAAGAATCTGCCAACCTGTCTTCCACGGCAGTGGTATCATGCTGCTTTCCCAACAGCAATGAATAAGAGTTTCTATTGCTCCACATCCCTGCCAGCACTTAGTTATCAGTGCTTTGAGTTTAACCATTATGATAGGCGTGTAGTGATATCTAATTTTTTTCATTTTCAATTCTCTAATGATATATGATATGGAGTATTTCTTAATGTTTATTGGCCATCTGTGCATCTTTCTTGGTAAAATGCCTGTTCAGATTTTTTTCTCACTTTTCAATTGGGCTCTTTTTTTATTGTTGATTTTTAAGAATTCTGTGTATATTTTAGATACTAGTCTTTTATCAGATAGATATACATTTACAAAATTTTCTCCCCAGTCTGTGGCTTGTCTTTTCATTTTCTTAACAGTGTCTTTCACAAAGCAGAAATGTTTAATTTAATGAAGTCCTACTTGCCATTTTTTTTTCATAAAAGTGCTTTTGGTGCTGTATCTAAATGCTCATCACCAAATTAAGATCGCCTATATTTTGTTATCTCCTAAAAGTTTTATACTTTTGCAAATTAATTTGGGATATGGTGAATGTATAGTTGGAAACAACTGACATCCTAGCCATATTAACTGTGTTCTTTGCATTTAATTTTTTCTGTGACAATTTTTTATTCAACAAAATATTTCAGACATCTTCCTAAACCAAGAACTACATATTTTACAATCATTTTCATGGATATATAATATTCCATTAGGTAAAAATCCATAGCTTGTGCAAACAATTCATTATTGATAGGTCTTTTCTAACCTTTTGCTATTATAGCCAAGACAGTACTGATCTTCAGAAATATTTATGACTATATCCATAAAAAAATTACTTGAAGTAGAATTATTAACTATAAAGCTATATAGTACAAAGAACTCCCAATCAGATTCCCTGTTAACAATCTTATTTCACTTGCTTTATTATTTACACACACACACAGACACAAATAGTACTATATGCATATAGTTATATACACACACATGCATATATATTTTGGATAGAATATATAAAAATATTCTTTTGAAAGTAAATTTCAGTCAAGTGCAGTAGCTCTCACCTAAAATTCCAGCACTTTGGGAGGCCGAGGCAAGAGGAATGCCTGAGCCCAAGAGATTGAGACCAGCCTGAGAGATATAGAGAGACCTCATCTCTACAAAAAAAAATTAGCCAGGCATGGTAGCATGTGTTTGTAGTCCCAGTTACTTGGAAGGCTGAGGCAAAAGTATTGCCTGAGCTCAGCAGGATGAGGCTGCAGTAGTGATTATCATGTCATTGCAATCCAGCCTGAGTGACAGAGTGAAATGTCAATTTAAAAAAAAAAAGAAAACTGCAGTTATGATGCTCTTTTCCCTAAACACTTCAGTGTTTATTTCCTAAAAACAAAATAGTCCGTTTTTTACCTAATCATATTATAGCTATCAAAATTAGAACACTTAGATAGATATAATACTATTATCTTGCTCAATTTTTCTGTAAACCTAAAACTATTCTTAAAATAAATTACATATAATGAATTAAAAGAAAGTCTATTAGCTTTAAAAATGATGTTAATGTCATGAAAGACAAAGAAAGGCTGAAGAACTGTTACAGATTAAGGAAATCAAAAAAGATTGAACACTGAACTATGTTTTTAATGTTTGCTTTAAGGATTTCATTAGGACAATGGGCCAAATATGAATATGGCCTGCAAATTAATTTCTAAAATCAAAGGAAAATTTAAAAGCCCTAAGCCTGCAGATCCTAAAAAAGGTCAAGTTGGCATCTAAATCCCAGCAATTATTCACTCTTATAAACACTTAATTGCCTAGATCCTATGTATACAAGTAGTTGACATTGCCAAGACCTCCACTAAGAGCTGCACTCTCACCACTCTGTCATTGACCCTACAGAATCAGTGAGGTCCGCTACTAAAGAGACACCATTCCTACTGCTGCTAGACCCTGCAAGCCTAACTTTGCTCTGCGTATTCCCCGAGGCTTGCCAACTCTCCAGTCCATGAGCTTCTATATCCAACCCCCATCTGAGCTGATCAGCTACCCTTTTTCTCACTTCTACCCTAACCACACACAAGCTACTCGCCCCTGCCAAACCACCCCTCACACTCAAGTACAAGAGAACCACAAAGAATATCAAAACTTAAAGTGGTTTTTGGCAATTCAGAAGTCACATTAGGATGCTATTTTCAGCTACACTATGGTTTGAGTAGGCTTTTGTGGGTGGGCCTGGGAATCTGCCATGTGTAACATAGTTCTTTAGAAAAAGCATTCCAAGTTTCAGACAACTACCTTAAAAACAATATTTTGGATCATCTAAGTTTGAGACCACTTGCTCTTGATATTAACACAGAAAATTGAAATCAATATCCATATAGAATCTCATTATAAAAGCCTCTGTTTTGAAATATTGATTGATTAGTCTGTTATAATTGCACTGGTATCAAGAAGTTCCTACCTTAGCAAACTATACTTGTGATTTGATTGACAAAAATAAGGTTGCATTAAAGGTTTAAAAGGTGATATTGATCTGAAGATTTCAAGTACTGTACTTCAAAAGTGAAACTGTTTCAGTAATCATTTTTTATAATACACAGGAGGCTATGGGAATCATGTTTGAAAAGCTAAGCACACTTAAAAAATGAATATACTTTTTCAAAGAGAATAACTACATGTTAACATATATCTATCACAGTTAAAAAATGAAAATAAATGTCAGGGAAAGCTATTAGATGAATCAGATTTCATTGTTCCCATAATATTTCTCATATGTGTGTATAAAAAGTTCTTATGTTTTAGACTAAAAGACTCCTGATTTAAGTTTCCCCTTTCAAAGCAGAATAAAATATAGACTTTTCTGTAATATTACAAGCTACTGAAATATAACCAATGGAATCATTTGATATAGTTTTAAAGTTGGAATGATTCGTTTAAAGCTGCAACTATTCTAAAGAGGAAAACAAACTATTCTGCCATTAGAGAAAAAAATAGCAACTAGTAGAGACCTAATAAATAAGATCTGAAAATGTCAGTGAACACACATCTGACCTCCAGCCTGAAAGAAACTTCCCCCAAATAGGCAGATGGCAAACTGCAAAATAACATCTGGAATGTAATCCCAGGAAATCAGGTCCAATCTGAAATGCCATGCACCAAGCACAGCACTCACTGGAATACGGTATCAGGTGGGATGGCTAGTTTACAGGAGCTGAGAATACCATGGTAACAATTCTACAGATGACTATTCAGAACAGTGGCATTTGAAAACCACAGGCCCTGAGAATAAAAGTCATGGGAGCAAAATAAGAGCACTGGTCTGCAGGTCATAAATACCACACACATTCAATTATTGCAAGAATGGCAGTATGTTTAATAATGACTCCTCCCCATAAAACACTCATGAGAGAACAAAGAAGGCAGGAACAGTCTTATAATAAATGAGGGCTAAACAAAGCTGAAAAGAAATATACTAAATTGGATATAATGTTCTGTGAAAACTGTTAGCAAAGACTAGAGGGATCTGAAATTTATAATAAAAATCCCAGGACGCCAAATAACTTCTAGACACTATACAAAGCTGAGGAGAGGAGATTACATTTTCAGGACACTAATGAATAGCCCCTAGAAGCTATGAGTGTCCTGTCTCAGATCAGCACTTTGTAGGCAAAATCACTGTACAGAAGACTGAAGCAGGCTGGGATCAAAGTGGAGCTCGGGGTTACAGAAAGAGACCAGGCAAAAGTCTGCAAAGGACATCAATGTTGGCAAAACTGAAGCAAATGGCATGGTTGGAAGAGCACAGGTCTCAGTAGTACCAGCATCAAGGTAGGCTTAAAGCACAGTCATGAACAAAGTTAGGACAGAAGTAAGCGATGAAGGTTTAAGACCTAGGGCTGGAATACCATATACGATCTAATCTGCTATGAAGTCTAAGGCACATTTCAAGAACAAGTTTCTGTGAGGACGAGTTTTATGTGTCTACTTGGCTAGGCCATGGCACCTAGATAGTTAGGCAAACATTGTATTTCTGTAAAGGTATTTTTTTAAGATGTGACTGATATTAAATAAGTTGACTTTGAGTAAAACAGATTACCCTCCATAAAGTGCGTGGGCCTCATATAATCATTTGTAGGCCTTAATAGAAAATGACATGCCTCCCCTGAAGAAGAGGAAATTCTTCCAATAGACCACCTTTGAACTAAAATTGTTTGTCAAGCCTCCATAATTTTGTGAGCTAATTCCTGAAAATAAGCTTCTCTTTAGATACATCCTGTTAGCTATATTTCCCTGGAGAACCTTAACAAATACAGTTCTGATACCAAGAATTTAGAGTAATGGCTTTCCTTTCTAGTCCTGCTCCACACAAAGGTTTTCCTAGAGCTTACCTAGAGCAATTGCATTAAGAGCCTCGGGAAAAAGAGACCTTGCCTTCCTCTTCTTTGTTTTTCACAGCATGCTTACACATGGCCTGACATACAGCAGAAAATCAATAATCCCTCTTAGACAAATCTAAAGTTAAGACTGAGGTACTTTTTGACCTATGTGATTCCTCAAGACTGTACGCATTGCTGATGTACTGATAAGCATGGGAGTTTTGATTTGTTCTGTTTTCTACCTGGGCTCGTTCACTTCTCCTTAGGCAAGCTGGTGGATCCCCACTCTGGAGAAGTTACCACACAGATGCCAAACTTAATGTGGACACCCCATCAGTGTAGAACAGCCTAGAACTCCCGGGCTCAAGTGATCCTCCCACCTCAGCCTCCCCAGTAGATGGACTTCAGGCCCATCTCATGGCTGATATACTTTCTACTCATTTCTTATGTGAGCAAGCAAAACCTATACAAATATCTGAACACCTAAAATAATATTACTTACCCTTGCTGCTTTCTTGCAGCTAATTCTGAAAGCTGAATTTAATTTTCTTCCCAATTATTACAATGGCTTTGATTATTTAAAGGAAAACTCCAATCTGTTCTCCAAATGCTTCCCAATTTCTTCCAGAAACACAAAGTTTGAATTATAAAGCAAAAAAATCTAGTTCACCCAATCTAAGAACTGGGAATATGTCAGGAAGTAGCATCTAACAATAATATCTACCTTTTATTTTTTAAAGAAAATATGCTTTTATTTGCCCTTTTAGAAACTTTTATAAGTGAGTGAGGTACAAGTGCAATTTTGTTATATACATAGATTTCACAGTGGCCTTTAGGATATCCATCACCCAAATAATGTACCTTTCACCCATTATATAATTTCTTATCATCCACCTCCTCCCACTTCCTCATCCTTCCTAACCTTCATTGTCTACCACTTCACACTCTACATCCATGTGTACACATTATTTAGCTCCCATTTATAAGTGAGAACATGCACTATTTGCTACACTTAAGACAATGGTCTCCAGTTCCATTCATGTTGCTGCAAAAGATATGACTTCATTCCTTTTTATGGCTGAATAGTATTCCATTGTACCTATATACCACATTTTCTTTCTTCAGTCATCTGTTGATGGAAACTTAGACTGATTTAATATCTTTTTAATATCTTTGCTATTGTGAACAGTGCTATAATAAGCCTAAGAGTTCTGGTGTCTTTTTGACATAGTTTCTTTTCCTTTGGATAGATACCCAGTAGTGGAATTGCTGGGTTGAATGGCACCTCTATATTTCGTTCTTTGAGAAATCTCCATAGTTTTCTATGATGGCTGTACTAATTTATATACCTTCCAACGGGATATAAGTGTTCTATTATCTCTGCATCCTTGTCAACATCTACTATTTTTTTTACTTTTTAATAACGGCCACTCTGACTAATACAAAATGAGATCTCACTGTGGGTTTTTTGTTGTTGTTGTTTATTTTTTGTTTTGTGAGTTGGAGCCTCCCTCTGTTGCCCAGCCTGGAGTGCAGTGGCACATTCATGGCCACCCCAGCATCCACCTGCTGGGCTCCCGTGATCCTTCCACCTCAGTCTTCCAAGTAGGCAGAACTACAGGCAAGCGCTACCATGCCTGACTAATTTTTTTGATTCATTGTAGAGACAAGGTCTCGTCAAGTTGCCTGGGCTGGTCACAAACCCACGAGTTCAGGTAATCCACTCACCTTGACCTCCCAAAGTGCTGGGATTACAGGCTGAGCCACCAAACCCGGCCTCCTGTGGTTTAATTTTGCATTTATCTTATAATTAGTGATGCTGAGCATTTTTTCACATGCTTGTTGGTCATTTGTATGTTTTCTTTTGAAAAATATCAATTCATATATATCCTTTGCTCACTTTTTAATGGGGTTATTTGTGGGGGATGAGTTGTTCCTTGTAAAATCTGGATATCAGTCCCTGTTGGATGCATAGTTTGCAAACATTTTCTTTCATTCTGAAGGTTGTCTGTTCACTTCTTTTGTTGTGCAGAAGATTTTTAGTTTAATTAAGTCCCATTTGTCTATTTCAATTTTTGTTGCTTGTGCTTTTGATGTCTTAATCATGAATTATTTGCCTAGACTAATGTCCAGAGATTTTTTTCCCTACATTTTCTTCCAGTATTTTTTTAGTTTCAGGTCTTACACCTAAGTCTTTAATTAATTTGTCTTAAGTTGATTTCTATATATAGTGAGAGACTGGGATCCAGTTTCATTCTTCTGCACATAATAATACCTGCCTTATATATGACATTATTGTTTGCAAAGCATTTGTGTTACCTCCTTTAACACACATGGTTTCAAAACAGCACAATGACATAGGAATTGTTACCCTGTTTTACAAATGAGGAAATTGAAGTTGGGGAAAATTTAAAGTTTACATAGCAAAGGGAGATTAGAATCAAGACTTTCTCATTCCAAAGCCCATTCATACCCCACAGACAAATTTATAACATAAAAATTGTTTCATTCCCACCAATGAATGCAAAGAGTGATAAAAAAGGGAGTATTATTGCTTGGCAGGTAAAACAAAACACATCCTACAGCAACAACGTCTACAGGACTAAAGCAAATTGGGATGGTTATTAGAACACAGCTACATAACTTCTCAGGCAGAAGCAGTTAAGATTGTAATATATTAAATATAGAATAAAAATTAAATGTCTTCATTTCTAAAGCTTTAAAGGGTTTGAGAAAAGACATGATTGTGCCCACTTCCAGTATGATCAACACATAACCACTATAAACTCTCAAGAACACTTAAAATACTGAAAAGCTCTAAAGAATTGATATAAGCAAAGAGAAACTGAGCTGGATTTGACACTTGAAAGAAGGAGCTGTCACTAAATAGTCTCCCTTTTAGGTTTTTGTTTTCTATGCCTTTTTTTTTTTTTTTAATTTTTTAATTTTTATTTATTTATTTATTTATTTGGAGTTGTAGTCTCACTCTGTCGCCCAGACTGGAGTGCAGTGGCTGCTCCTGGCCACCGCAGCCTCGACCTACTGGGCTCCAGTGATCCTTCCACCTCAGCCTTCCAAGTAGTTGGAACTACAGGCGCGCGCTACCACACCTGGTTAGTTTTGTGATTTATTGTAGAGATGAGGTCTCACCAAGTTGTCCAGGCAGGTCTCAAATCCATGGGCTCAGGCAATTCACTCACCTCAGCCTCCTAAGGCACAGGATTACAGGCTGAGCCACCTGAAGGCAGTCCTGATAGTTCCCATGCAGGGTGGCTAAAACTACAACAGAGATATGATCATGATCATGAATTACCAATTTCTCAAATTGTGGAACATCTTCCCTAAAAGTAACAAAGACTTTAATAAGTACAGTTTTAAAGTCAACTAACTCAAATACATCAATTTTTAACTATTTATTTACAACTTAACTTTGGTCTATTTTAAATAATATATATATATCTTAAATTTTTGTAATTTCCCTAAAGCCAAAACCATCTTAAGATAAGCAAAGCAAGTAGGTGCACAAAATAACAATTAGTAGGAGGCACAGTGAATTTTTCTTTGAACTACATGTTAATCATATTCCCATTAAAAGTATTTCCTTTTATTAATGATTTCTTTTAATCTTTTTTTAGGCTTCTCAGATGGAATATTAATTTGAGGAGAAGAATAATGGTTAAAAATGGAGAAAACTTTTAGTTTGGAATAACATTTTATATTCGTAATTATAGATTTCAATTAATTTCAAATGCAATATTTTATTTTCACTGCCAAAAAAACTTTTTAAAGCTATCTTGTTCCTGAGCTCCCCCAATCCACAGAAAGGGGATTAGTAATTTTTATAATAAAAATTGAACAAAAAAACAATTATTTTTTTTCATTCCATCATCACTATTGAAGCTAAACCCCAGTAAGATTTACCAACTTTAGAGACAAGGAACCAAGTTACAAGTTCAAAAGGACTCAGCTACTATAACAGAGTTGAGACATTCCTTGACTCCAAATTCAGTGTTTTTTCCACAATCCAATGGCTAACTAGAAAATGCACTATTATACACTGGTAACAATTCAAAAGATGAATTTATTCTTGTTGATGTATTGAGAGAAGGTAAAACAATTTAGAAAAGGTTATGTTAATACTACCAGCTGGGCACCTCTTCTTAAGGCATCTTGGTATGTCCTGAGAAGTTCATTTTGTTGATGAAAAAGTGATCGAGTGGAACTGAGGTCTAATATTGCTGCATCATTTTTTCCTCTTAAGTAATAAAAGCAAGTTTATAATTGTGAAACTACTCTCCAAAAACTGTACCCACTTTCGGGGATTTATCTAAATTGGTAGCTCAATGACAATTTTCATATTTTTAGAACTGAGGTGTTGGTGTTGCTATCTGTAGACCATTTAAATAGTTTAAATGAATATCAATGGAATTTTTGAACTGTAATAATTTATAAAATATGGTAAAACTCCTATGCCAATACCATTATAACACAGATCCTTTATTCAAAATCCTTGAGCAAGATATGTTTCTGAATTTAGAATGTGTATGTCTGTGTGTATATGTGTATTTAGAAAATAATTGAATAAATACTTCATAAATTAAACATTATTTTGCATCTTTTAGGATTCCAGCAGGAACTGTGTTCAAGTTAGGATAATTTAAGGAAAATGTAATAAAGGCTCTATTTACCAAGGTGTGAGCAAGGTAGAGAAACCCCAAGGGATAGTTTAGTAATCTGAAGCTAGCATTGTGGTGACTTTGACCACCTCTAGGCCAGAAGGGGTAAAGGAAGAGAGCTGTTCTGGAAAAATGGTGACTAAGAGGCTTGTGAGGGATGGTACCTTTCAGGTACTGAATCCTTCAATCTAGGGAAAACACTATGGTGACCCCTCATGAAGGGAACTGGGTAAATTAAATACCCTCCTCCCCCTGCTCCCTTACTCCATTATCCTATCAATGATTTCCACTGTTTTCTAATGGGAAAACAAACAACAAGAGGCCTGTAAATATAGATTATACATTTACAATCCATAGTGTTGAACTCCTGGACCCAATAGCTAGGTGGAGAAAGGAAGACAGTGAGTCTGGAAAGATAAATGAAAGCTATCCAGCACCCACACTGAGTAACATCTAGGGCAGCATACATTAATCTCATCTATTAATCTATTAATATTTCTACCACAAAGTGTAAAAAGCTGTACACTAAATGACATAAAGAAAGACCATAAGTGACTCTTCTTTAGTTCACATCAGATTTTCCTGCCAAATGAGTTAGAAAAAAAACCAAACCACTTTTGATTCCCAGAGCCTTTATATATAGTTACCTCTCTTTTACAAATGAAAAAACAGGTTTACAAAGGTGAAATAACTTGTCCAAGGTCACAAAGTTAATAAATGAAAGAATCAGGATTTGAGCAAGCACAGTTCTGATTCCAGAACCTAAATTGCTAACTACTCTACTTTGCCTCAGTACTTTCCTTATGAGCATTCTTCAACTATATGTTTACCTTATTTGCTGTATAATTTTGCATTTTATAAAGCCAGCAAATTGATATGAATGTAAAACACATTAGATAATTTCAATAATCTCTGAAAGAAAAATGTTAAGCTTGCAGTTTTGAAATCTCATGCATAAGGTCTTAGCTAACCATGAAACCATAAGCATTTCCCTCACCTTACATAATGAACTGTACTTGGTGTTCTCAGAGTTACTTTGTTGCACAGTCACCAATCAACCAATCACCTGAAAAGTATTTTTATATTTTATAGACCATAAGCAGCACCAAACTAGAACTTCTTTTCCTTTGACTGATTTCCACTCTTACCAGTTTTATTGGACATGGGTTACAATTTTAATTGCATTTTACACCCCTGAAAATGTCATCACATCCCAATTTCAATCATCACAGTGGATACAATATAAAATAAACCCGTATGTGAATAACCTTATATTTGCTTGTAGTTCCACTGATATTACCAACTTTCCAACATAGTAAAACCAAATTCAAAAGCCACCAGGAGAACAATTTGCTAATCTTGAATTAGTATGAAAATTCTTCTCAGCACAGCAATGTGAGAGCTCCATCCCTTCAGACCTGCTTGCAGCCTGGTGAGCCTATTTACCTGCTTTCTTCTCTGTAGTCCGTCCACACCATGGGCTTGACTGCTTCACAGAAATAAGTGTATTGAAAATCCTTATTAATAAGGCCTACATTGGTTCCTACTCTCAGCTCCACATTTGCATGCTACCCCGACATTTCCTCTGCTGCTAGATTCCTGGTACTTTCTCCAGTCCAACTCACTTTAGTACTTCAGTACTCCAGTCCAACTCACTTTAGTCCCAATCTGCAAATCCCAGCTTGACTAACTTACCCTTATGGGTTCTAAAGTTGGCTTTGAAGGACAAGTATTTGTTAGCTTAGAATTTTACAGCTCAGTAACCAGGTCTGACTATGAAAAATCTGTTTAGTGATTCTGAGTACATGTGGCAAAAGACATATGTATATAATTTAGCTGATTCAAATCTATTACTTTTCCTCCCTCAATATGAGATTTTATAGTTTATTTTATTTATTTTATTTTATCTTAGAGCCAAGTATCACTATCTGTTGCCCAGGCTGAAATGCAGAAGCACAATCATAGCTCAGTCAGAGTTCACTGCAACCTCAAAGTCTTGGGCTCAAGTGAGTCTCCCACCTCCATCTTCCAAAGCACTGGAATTAGAGGCATGAGCCACCGTATCCAACCCTGAACATAATTTTTAAGGATTATGGGAACTGTGAGGAGAGGCAAGGTCACCAGTTTTCTTATTTTTCAAAGTACGGTAAATTTGTATTTGAACTTCTAGAGAGTAAAGGATAGACAACAGTGAATAGCCACAGAAGACAGAGATTGTTAGCTGATCATTCAAATACAGTATATATTCTCTTTTTCCTGAGCACAAAGTAGACTACATTTCCCAGTCTTTTTTTTTTTTTTTTTTTGAGTTGGAGTCTCACTCTGTCGCCCAGACTGGAGTGCAGTGGCCGCTCCCGGCCACCGCAGCCTTGATCTGCTGGGCTCCGGCGATCCTTCTTCCTCAGCCTTCCAAGTAGCTGGAACTACAGGCACGCGCTACCATGCCTGGCTAATTTTTGATTTATTGTAGAGATGAGGTCTCGCCAAGTTGCCCAGGTGGGTCTCGAACCTGCGGGCTCAGGCAACCCACTCACTCAGCCTCCCAAAGGTGCAGGATTACAGGCTGAGCCAACGAGCCCGGCTCATTTCCCAGTCTTATAGCTAGGTGTCTATGAGACTGAATCCTAGCCAACCGCAAGTTAACAGAGTGATAAATTCCACTCTGGGCAAAACTTTTCATGCTCTTTTCCTCTTCTGTCTGGCTGGGATAGAGATAGTACCCAGGGTGAGCCTGGAAGCCACATGCTGATGGTGATAGGCTTCCCTCTCTGAGTCCCTAAATGATCCACAAGAAGGGCCACCTAGGACCTGCTCACCTTTCCAGTACTGGGCACAGACATACTATGTTCAAGATAGTTTATATTGTGAAGTCCATTTACTTCACAGCTAGCATCACCCTAATTAATACCATATATGATATCAGGTGGAACTTTAATTATGTTTTTCTAGCACCACCGATGTTTGCTGGAAAGGGGGTCTGATATTTGTTGGTAAGATCATGGAAAAACTGCATGACTTCTGGACATTCTAAGACAGAAAAGATAGAAACTTTGAAACTCTCCTCCCCAAATGTCAAAGTTATTGAAACACCTCTAACTAAACCTCTATATTAAAATAGTACTCTGCTGACCAAGGATGAGTAGCAAGGAAGAAAACAGAAACCCAGAGAGAATGGCAGTTCTGGCAATTTTAAACTGGAGAAGTACTTATGTGAGTGAGCTATAATTTGGGAAGTCAGGCCAAATGTGACACACAGCATTCTTTACTGAGGTTGTAATGAGAAGAGCTCCTTTTCTTCCATTTAAGTTTTTCTGTATTCAACAAATATTTACTGATCATCTGTGATATAGCCCTTTCTTTATTCCTATAGGAATCCTAAATCTCTTAAGAGCATACTAGGTAACATCCTCAATCTTAGACATTGATACTGCTTCTTTCTTCTCTTATTACCTGAAAACTGCCTTTTTAAAAATGAGTCATATCCCTCCCTACTCTCTCCAATAAAAGGCATTTTTTCCTTCTATTTTTAAAAAGTTCAGCATATTTCTTTGTCCTCACTGCCACTTCTAGATCTTTGGTCCACTGTCATAATTCAAGTATTGAGCTCTTTTTGAGGTTCATACCGTCTACTTATATGACCAGCTTACATTAGGACTCCTGGTAGGAAGAAACAGAAAACCAACCCTAATCAGCATAAACAATGAAAGTTATTAATAGAACACTAGGAAGTCATAATGGAAATGAAGAAAGAGCTCAACAACTATGTCTGGGAATAGCAGAAACCAAATCAGCAATGGGAAACTCTACAGTGGTATTGGGAAAGTATACTTTGTAGTACTACTATCAAGGTGACTCAGCCTTAACAATCACTAGATTTCAAATTTCAAATTTCCATAAGAAAGAATCTGAGTAGCCCAGCTTTAATCTGTTGTGAACTCTTGGGTTCTTCAGTTGTGGCAATAGAGTCACAGTTACATGACATCAGTACCAATAGGACTCCCATCCTGGGTTTTGGGGGAAAAGTCCCAGAGAAAGAAAATGGCTATGCACTGAGCACTAACCCAAAAAAGTACCCACAACATGCCAACCCCTGGCTTTGCAGCATACATAAACATCCACTATATATATATATTTATATATATTTACTTCAGTGTATATCACCATCTGATATTCACGAAGTACAAAATAACTCTGCATATTGTCCATCTTCCTCTTAAATTTCCTCTTTATATTATTTTCACCATCAATCTTCCAAGTTACCCAAGAACTGTCTCTGATTTGATTTAACAAATATTGAAAATCTCTTCCTGTTACACAATCCACTCATTTATTTAATAAGAATGTTCCCAATTCTGACTAGCAAGTGAAAATTGCCTGGTAGAGTGGATATATAAAGAGAATATGGAACTTACAAATATGACCATGTTCACAGAAAATTAGGCAATGGACACTGGAGACTTGGGGGGAGGGATAAAAAGGTAGAGGGATGAAAAATCACCTATTGGGTACAATGGGCATAGGTGGGAGGGGTGGGAAGTGGGTGAAGAAGCCCAGACTTCTTCACCACTATACAATGCAATCCTGTAACCAACAACTATTTGTACCCACTAAAACTATTTAAATACAGAAAAAAAAAATAACATGAATATGTAACATGCCAAAGAAGTGACTTAGGAAGCAAATAAAGCCTTTTGTAAACTGTGAAAGAGATTGTAAAAAAAAAAAAAAAAGAAAGAAAGAAAAAAGAAATATGACCATATTATTAGTAGTCTATTAAAAATAAGGAATTATCTTTATCATCCAATCCCTACCATTTTTGTGTAGCCTAAAAAGTTGATAAATATAACAACTACATCTTCAACCAAGTAATTGATTTTTTTTTTTTAAAAAGCCTTCTGAGATGCTAGAAAGTCAAGCTACCAGTCCAACTGAATATATTTCAATAAACATGTCAAACAACATGTTAGACAACAAAAGAATTTGAGAACTACAAGAAGAAGTAAGATCCATCTAGGTAAGATGGCAAAAGCAAACTGTTTGTAAAAATGCTTTTTTTGATCACTTACAGAGGTACCATATCCAAGCTTGATGGTCAATAAATATTATTGAATATTCTTACATGTTCAAAATGATCTCACAACTGATCTTCAAACTTTTAGGTCTATAAGAATCACTCTAGTTACAATTGCTGAGCCCCACCTCCAGAGTTCTGCCTGTCAGTTCCAAAGTGAAGCCCAATAATTTACATTTGTAACAAGTTCCCAGTCAAGAACCAGTGCTCTAAACCAAGGTATCTCAATAACAGCTTGACTGACATTTTAGATTGGCTATTTCTTTGTTGTGAGGGCTGTCCTGTGTATTGTAAGATATTTTGCGATATCTCTGTTCACTATCCACTGAATGTCAGTAGCACACAACCCCCTAAGACATTGCCAAATATCCTCTAGAGGGCCAAGATTGCTCCTGGTAGAGATATCAGTGCTCCAGATTAACCAGATTACCTTTTGGAGCAGTTTACTAACCTAATAGACCTAGTTACTCCTATAGACACTGTGAACTAGGTTTTAACAGAACATTATATAAAATTTATCGTTAGCCATATAAATAAGATATAAAAATATGGGTTGAATACTAAAAGAATTAGGAGGCATTATATTTATTTAACTGCTGGATCCAAGGGTTTTGATTAATAGATCAAATGCACAGAGACAGACCACTCAAACTTGTATCATTCTGAGCTGTTATCTCCTAGACTGGGATGTCAAAATAAGCTCCATTTCTTGCAATACCAGTCAAATGGTAGGACATACCTGGAGTATCATCTTAAGAAGGATTTCAGAGATGTTTATAGTCAAAATGGGAGAGAATATTGATGTCATTAAACAATGTCTTCTATGGAAACCAAAGAAATAAATATTGCCACATTGTGGATTTCTGTTCCAATCTGGGTTCCTGTTCCAGATAGTTAATCATATCTACCTTTACCCTGAGTTTTCAGTATCTGTTGTTTTTGGTTTTGTTTTTTTAAGACTGGAGTATATATCTAAGTAGTTACAGCATGTCCTCTTTCTATAACGTTCTCTAAAATGTCTACTTCTTGAAAAAAATCCCTGCCTCTAAGCTAGAATTATGTAAAACATAAGGTCCTATTGTCATTTTCTATACCTTGTGAGAGTCCACAGACAACAATACCACTCTTTCCAGTGACAAGTCAACCATGCACCTGCATGCACCTTCAGGAAGCCTGAGGACCAACCCACCTGTGCACCATCCCGGGGGCTGAGGTAAGTCCTGCAACTACTGGCACCTTGCATGTACCACTCAGGGGCTTGAGGGTTGGCCCATCGCAGCTAATGCCACCACTGATGCCACACACAGTGCCCGGGGTCCCAAGGACCTGCCCAACCAGCACACCTTGCCATCACTGGCACTTGAGCATGTCACCTGGAGACCCAAAGACTGATCCACCTGGACCTGCCACTACCAGCACCCCTGTATGCCACCAGGGGCTTGAGCACTGGCATGTTTGGCTTATCACTTTCCCTACTGGTGCCTGAGGACCAACCCACTTGGCATTCCTATCCCAGCAAAACTTTGCTGCAGCAAAACTTTGCCATAGCCTCTACTAACAACCTAGCCTGAACCACAGGGAAACTCACAGACACCACTGACATTGATTCCAGTCAAAGAAATTATATGAAGACTACACTACTGCATCCATTCAGAATCAAAGTCAAAGCACCCTGCCCAACCAAAATATAACTAAAATACACCTAAAGGAAAAAGTCTTTCTCTGTGAAAGTCAATCCATAAAATTATAAGAAGAGACTTATATCAGATGCACAGATCTCAAAAGCAGGACACAAGAAACATGAAAAAAGCAAGGAAACACGATCTCACCAAAGCAACATAATACTTATCCAGCAACAGATCCCAAAGACAAGAAAATCTATAAAATACCTGAAAAACGTTATCTCAAATAAGAAAAATGGAGCTATCGTATGACCCAGCAATCCCACTTCTGGGAATATACCCAGAAGAACATAAACCACTGTACCCAAAAGACAGAAGCTCACTTATGTTCATTGTAACACTATTCACAATAGCAAAAACATGGAACAAACACAGCTGCTCATTGAAAGTGGACTGGATAAAGACAATGTGGTGCATATACATGATGGAATACTAAACAGTTTTAAAGAACAAAATCATGCTGTTTCCATCAACATAGATGATGCTGGAGAACGTCATTCTAAGTGAACTATCCAGAAATAAAAAACTGACTACCACATGTTCTCACATGAGTGGGCCCTGATCACTGGGCACACAAATACAAAAGTGGAAAAAACAGATGCTGGATACTGCTAAAGGAGAGAGCGAGGGTGTAGGTATACAGGGCACACACTAGTTACCAGACCTACTACTTGGGACCAGAGGGCTCCCTAGAAGCCCAAACGTCACCAGCTCACAATTTACTTATATAGTAAATCCTCACATGCACCCTTCAATTATAAAAATTAAAAATTAATTAATTAAATAAATGAGAAACATAAAGTGCCTGAAAAAAGTTCAATATAAAAATATTAAATAAATTCAAAGAATACAAACATAACAATACAATAAAGTCAGGAATACAATTCATAATCTGAATAAGAAATTCAACAGAAATTTTAAAAAGAAACAAATAGAAATTTTTGAATTGATGAATTCAATGAATGAAATAAAAAATACAATTGAGAGCTTCAACAATAGACTAGATCAAGTAGAATAAAGAATCTCTGAATTTGAAAGAAATCTTTTAAAATAATCTGGTCAGACAAAAAAAAAAGAAATAATTTATTAAAGTCACTACCTTTGCTTTAAAAAAGTTCTAACAAATGTCCAAGTATATGAGACCTTCTATCCCCTTTAGATCTGAATGTTCCATGATCTCAAGAAGTAAGAATCCATTGCTCTTTGTAACTAGGTAGTCAGTAGAATACCTATAATATTATAGCATTTCCATTCTTCTCCCCTTTTATTCTTGTTTGCGTGTTCTCTACCACACTTTGACCCTCCAGTTTAGAGGTCCTGCCTTTCTTCTAAATAATATGTTATTTTTAATCATAAAAAATTAAGCAAGAGCAATGGCCAGGCACAGTAGCTCATGCCTGTAATCCTAGCACTTTGGGAGTCTGA
The DNA here is from genome assembly GCF_000164805.1 of Carlito syrichta. Taxonomy (NCBI): domain Eukaryota; kingdom Metazoa; phylum Chordata; class Mammalia; order Primates; family Tarsiidae; genus Carlito; species Carlito syrichta. Next base: position 42,704 of record NW_007232367.1, read on the forward strand.
AGTAGGAGAATCACTTGAGCCCAGGGGTTTGAGACCAGCCTAGGCAACATAGTGAGACCTTGACTCTACAGAAAGTAAAAAAAATTAGCCAGGTATGGTGGCGCACACCTGTAGTCCCAGCTGCTCAGGAGGCTGAAGAGAGAAGATTGCCACCTCACTGAATTTATATTACTTTACCACTGATTTTAATATGCAGCTAAAACACAAATAAGGGCTATCAAATAATTAGTAGCAATATGACAAGCAGAAAAATTATTCCAGGAAAACAAATCTACTTATATCATTTTGGAAACAGTAATTACATACTACTTGGGAATATCAGTATTATAGTAAAATATTTTTATACATATTTTATAGTCTCAAACTTTTCTTTTCTTGAAATATTAAATCATTAACAACATACATAGTTGTATATGCATATGCATGTATGTATATGTACCATACAACCATCCTACTTTTAGCTTTTTATATTTGTTCCTAACATTGATTTTCTAAGAATGACATGAACATCTTTACTGACTGTATTTCTAATTTTTTTTATTAATATTTTTTATTTTAAAGATCTGGGGTAAAATTCAGGATCAGTGTGCAAGTGCTCATCATACAGGTAAAGTTTGGGCCTCCCTTTGGCCCCCACTTTGCCTGGTTTGAGATCAGGTACCCTTACTGATGTTGTGTCTCCCTACCACCCCCACCCCGGTTGTACTGCCAATCCCTTTCTTAAAGTGTTATGGTAATTTTTCAGGGTCTGCTTATAAGAACATGTGGTACTCTGTTCTTTGTTCTGATTTTTCAATACCAGTTCTTACCATGCTGGTCATTGTAAATATAATAGTTGCAAAAAGAAAAAGATAACCCTGACAGTTAAGAATTCTGTTTACTCTCCACCAGAATATCCTTTACATCTATGAAGAGACCTTACACAAGTTCTCAATTTTAAATGACAATATGAGAACCAGAAGTCTAGAGATAATATCATCAGTGAAGCATATAGAACCTCAAAGAACAAGAAAGGTTAGGCAACGAGTTTCCCTTTGTGAGATTTGTTTGTAAAAGCAAAAGACAAAATATTACAAATAATATTTAAGAAGTTAATAAAATATTTTAAAAGTTGATTATGTAGTTTATGGATTATCCAAGGCTTTTCTTCCAAATTGTAACCAATTTGTTGGAAGAGAAGAATGAACTTCAAAGTAGTTTCCTGCTAGCCTGTAATTCTGGTATCTAGCTGATATTATAAAAATATAAATTCCATATTGATTAAAAATTACATATCTGCCAGATGTGGTGGCTCATGCCTGTAATCCCAGCACTTTGAGAGGCCAAGCCAGAAGGAATGCTTGACTCCAGGAGTTTGAGACCAGCTTAGGCAATATAGCAAGACCTTGTATCCACAAAAAAAAAAAAAAAATTTAAATTAGCCAGGCATGGTGGCATGTGTCTGTAGTACCAGTTAATCAGGATCACCTGAGCCCAGAAGGTCAAGGCTTCAGTGAGCCGTTATTGTGCCACTGCATTTCAGCCTGGGCAACAGAGTGAGACCTTGTCTCAATAAACAAACAAACAAATAAACAATAGGAAAATGTATGTGGAAAATCATAGAAAAAGATAATTTAACATTTATCTCAGAAACATAAGACCTTTCTAAATAGAAGCAATCACAAAAGAGGTAAAGTTGCGTTTTACAAACATAAACAAAAGCACTTTGTTGGTAAAACAAGGAATACTTAAAAATGAAAGACAAATGACTAGAAAAAGCATTTTCAGCAAATATAACAAAGATTAATATCTTGGTTTAAAAAGATATACAAAGATATAAGAATAAAACTAGAACTTTAAGAGAAAAACAGACAAAAGGGCATAAGTACTAATTCACACAAGAGGAAATTCAAACACAAATAAACAAATAAATTTAAACAAAAGAAAAAATTGGTTTTGCTGTCAAATTAACAAAGATTTAAAAATATAAAATTAAGAGATGGTGAAGATTTGCCAAACGATGCATATATAAATTATTGCAGAAATGTAAACAACAGTTAGGAAAGCTATTAAGGTCATGTGTATCAAAATAGTCTTAAATTTTTTTAAACTTTGATTCAGTAAATCTATTTTTGGGAACTGATCTTAAGGAAAAATCCTTAAATATGGAGGGAAACTCTTAATCATGACATTTACACTTATGATATCTATTATAATACATCACAAGAAGCTATATAATATCTAAGAATAGGTGGATATGAAGGGAAAGCTAAGAAAACCATAACAAATTCAGTACTCTGCCATGTACTGGCATTGGGATCTTCAACAGTTTGCTTTCCTTCACTAGATCACAGTTTTTGTTTTTCACTTTTAAATGAGGTAATAATAGTACCTACCTCAAAGAACTGTTGTAAGGATTAAAATAGTTAATATACACAAAAATGTCTGGTACATAATTATTACTCTAAAATTATTATATACAGTTATTCAAAATTAAGAACATGGAAATGGCTTATAATAGAATGCTATAACATAGTACATAACAATATACCAACTCGCAAAGAGGACTACAACAAAATGAAAACAACAAACAAACAAACAAAAGATTTTGCTAGGAACTTGGTAGCATCAATTAAGAGTTTACTGTGCATTTCAGTTATGCAAACTATCTTCTTTGGCATATAGCTAGAAGTTGGTTTAATTGACTAGAGCTAATTATTAGTTCTTTGGAGATAATAATTGTGAACTATGCAGCTATCTAAACTGAAAGCTTTTCTTTCAGAAATACTTTTTACAGATTCCAACTTCTTAAAAGTCTGTTACAAAGCTCTCAGCTGGCTGTCCTCCAAGTTTTCTAGCAAAAGCTCTAAGTGCAGAACCCTTGTCACTCAACCATAAACAACAAAGACAATGTCTGTTTTAGTTAGATTTGCAATATTAGCAGACTGGAATCAATAGTTCCTGAAGAGAACCAACTATTTTATGGAGGCAAAAGGCTGTTTGTATTCTATTTATGGTAACTATTTTTCAAAGTCACATTCTTCCTGAAGATAAGCTTTAGTACTAACCAGAGGTCAAATATTGTTGTGATTTTTTACAGAAAGAGTGGTCAGTAGCCGGGCTCGGTGGCTCAGCCTGTAATCCCGCACCTTTGGGAAGCTGAGGTGAGTGAATTGCCTGAGCCCGCGGGTTCGAGACCCGCCTGGGCAGCGAGACCTCATCTCTACAATAAATCAAAAAATCAGCCGGGCATGGAAGCGCATGCCTGTAATTCCGGCTACTCGGAAGACTGAGGCGGAAGGATCGCCGGAGCCCAGCAGGTCGAGGCTGCAGTGGCCGGGAGTGGCCACTGAACTCCAGTCTGAGCGACCGAGTGAGACTCCAACAAAAAAAAAAAAAAAAAAAGAGTGGTCAGTAAGGGAAGGAGGAAGGGAGGAAAGAAGGGAGGACAAGAAAGAGAAAAAGAAAGAAAAAAGAGAAAAATCATGAAAGCAAGAGAGAAATTTAAACTGCATTATAATGATATAAAAGAAACTTATTTTAGCTTCAAGATGTATAAATAAAAACAATTATATTTGATGTTAGTAATTCCCATTACTGCAGAAAAGTTATCATTTAGGTCATTTACAAAGGTAAAAAGGGCACCTTTGCGCCATGAATTCGAACAGAAAACATGTTTTAAGGAGAGAGGAACAGACAGAAAGAAGAAAGTGAAGAAAAGGATGAAAGGGTTGAAAGAAAAAAGGTAGGGGTGGGGGAAGATGGATTGATTATGGTTTCTTGCCAAACCAGAAACAAATAGCATACTCTCCACCAGGGGAACACATAAACATATGAACAAAGACTGATGGGCTGAGTTCATTAACACAGAATTGGGAAACGATCCATTTCTTTTAAAATTTTGTGTCCATGTGATGGATAACCAGAGTTTTAGATTCTAAAAGTGATAAAATCAAGTTTCTAATGAAATAATAAGAAACATTGTGACTGATACAGAATTAATAGATTGGCTCTGGATTAATATGATTGGTACATCAACGTAATATCTGATTTCAGAGGCTCAAAGACTCAAATTAGGAGCAATGTTTGGTTACATAATCTACCCTATGTCATTGTCCATTGTCTGTCTCAATAAAATGTGTCCACAAATGGGAGAGGGCCAATAGATTCATCAGATATCAAATTACCAGAGTCTCCTTGCTCCTCCCTAATAAGTAAATCACAGAATTCTTTCTCTCCGCTCCCACCCCACACCCCCAAACACACACATCCAGCCCCTAGTAAAGTTGCTATAAAGTAGGCAGAATATTGGACCTATGGCCAGGGATCACCAAGCACCATTCCCTACCATTCTCCACCCTGTCAAGTACAAAAGAGAAAAAGAATTAAGCTCATTTTACTTACCTTTGTTTGTAATGTAATGGGTCACTTTTAAAATAACACCTATTTAGCTTACATCTAGAATCAGCCTTCAGTGTACATAAGCTATATCCATGCACACAAATTTTAACACTGTCCACTTGACATTTGTAAAAGGCTGTCTAGGCTAAGCACAGTGGTTCACACCTATAATCCCAGCACTTTAGGAGGCTGAGACAAGAGGATTGCCTGAGCCCAGGAGTTTGAGGCAAGCCTGGGAAACATAAGGAAACCTCATCTCTTCAATAAATCAAAAAATTAGCCAGACATAGTGGTGTGCACTAATAGTCCCAGCTACTTGGAAAGCTGAGGCAGAAGATCACCTGAGCCCAGAAGATTAAGGCTGAGGTAGCAATGATCGTGCCACTGCACTCCAACTTGGGTGACAGAGTGAAACTCTGTCCCCCTCCACGCCCTCAAAAAGGATGTCTGGATTTATACTTATCTGGTATGAGTGGCAAACAGGCCAGTTTCTTTTACTTTAATGTCAGTCATCCTGAGAGAAGTAGAGCAAGCTGGTAAGAAAATTTCAGTTGAAAGTGGCATTTAAAAATTCACTTGCAAGATGTTAGTGATACCTTTTGGAAGACTAAAAATATTTTCAGTTAGTCAGAAACACCTCTGCTTTATCAATTAAGTACAGTATAATTTTGCTCCCAAGTCAACATTTTTCACTATCCAGGGTACATTTCCCTCTTGATGTTCATCAGTTTATACTTAAGAATGCAAAGAATGCATCTGAATGCAAGCCAATAGAAAGCATAATGAAGAAGGTAAATCTCTCATAAAAAAAGGATAGTATGTATTTCAAATGCCAAAATAAAGTATATTTAATTGTTTGTCTTCATTATTATTCCCTCCCATAAATATGTATGGCCTGGAGTTAACTATATGCTCTGGCAAGCAGAGCCGTCGAAACGTAATTATCCCACAGTAGACTAATATATTGAATGTACAGTATATACTACTTTGTCTGGTTGCAGGAACTACCCTCCCCCCACCATCTGATTACAATGGGAGCAGCTGATGATTGGGCAGGGCCCAAACTGGAACAGTGGGCTCCTAAGGCCTATGAACTTTAGGTGCAGAAATATCAAACCAGATTCTTTAGGCATTCCGTCATGACAAAACTTTATTATGTAAAATTAAGAGCTGTCAGCAACCATATTTTCAGAATGTAGGAAGCCATTCTACAAAGAAAGAGAAGCAGAAGATGCAAATAGCTGGAGAGCCAAAGTTAAAAATGGCCAGAGCCCCAATAGCATTTGAGATTCTACCAAAGTATAGCTATACGCCTGCCTTCATCATGCCATAGTCATGCTGAAATATACACCAAGATACATCTACGTTCTCCCTTTTATTTAACCTATTTGGAGCTAGGTTTCCATTGCTCACAATCAAGAGTTCGAACTAATATACAGGGTCAGATTAATTTTGGAACATCCCAGAGGAATGTTATCAAGCCATCTAATAGTGAGTGGAAGGGGAAAAACAGAAATACTCTATTTCATGATGACAAACATAATCTTAATGTAATTCTGATTGTATAAGAATCTACTCTTTTATTGGCTAAGTCCCTCAAGTGGCTGACAGTCTAACAAATAAGACAGATCAGAAAGACATATCAATAGAGTATGATAAGCGCATCACAACACAGATCTGCATACCACAGATCTATCTGAGGTTGTATTGGGGTCAGAAGGATATTAGAATGTATGGGAATCAAAATGCCTAAAATCTTGAAGTACAAGGAAGAGTTGGCTTGGGTAGACAAGAGGAGAGACATTCCAAGAACCTAAACAGAGAACAGCCAACACAAATGAAAAGGAAAACAAGGCAACAAGAAGAGTTTCCTGGGCAGATGGTTGTGGGTTTGGTGGCTCTCCTCTATCTTTAACCATTTTTGACAGCTTTATTTTTATATCCCTTTTTGCAACTGGTTTTTCCTCTCCACATTCCCCAACTAGCCCAAAAATAAAACTCATTTTAATAATAAAATGTATATTTCCTATTAATAGGCAATTCCTTCATTTTAAAAAGGCTAAATAGGAAGTCCCTTCTAAAAAGAACTCAAGTTAAATTTAGGCTCATTCCTACAAAGCAGAAAAAATAAACATTTTCTGAATCTATTATATTTCTCCTTCATTGCAGACTGGATATGTCTTCACTTTTATGTTCTCATTATACAAGTGTTGATTAGCAGGTTGGATTTTTGCAAGATTCTCTCACCTGAACTGCAGGGCTAATAATGCTAGATAACGACCATCTCAAGCTTGCTGATATGAATATACTGCTTGATTATGCAATAAATAATGACTTTTTTTTAAACCATCATCACTAGGCAGCAAATCAAGCTTTCTTTTCCACTACTAAACAGTCCAACCCTTATTGTACCTTGAAATTATTTTAGCCTCAGTCAAGAGTTTTCTTATTCAGCCAAGTCCTCCTCTGGTTTACAACTTGGCATCAGGCACTCTATCTCTTCTCCATCTAACTCAAGGAAGGCTGTCACTTACCTGTCCTCCAGTGGAGTTAGGGCTGTGCTACTTTTTTGCTGTCTCACTGCTAGCCACAATCTAAGCTTTCTCTGTATTCTAAGTTGTTTTTAACTCCTGGTCACAGTGTCACTTAGGTATGTGTCTCAGTAGTTGGTGACTGTGATTGCCCCCTTGTCCCATAGAATGGCTTCCAGATGAAGACTGGTAGGGCCACCCTCATTCACTTCATTGAGGTCATCTATTGAAGCTGAAAGTTGAAATTCCTCAGAGTTTTCAAATCAGGTTTGAGCAGGAAGTAATTCTAATCTAGGCAGAACAAAAACATGAAAGCAACTGGAATCAAGGTAGCTACATGTTGTAGTGATAATTTCTGCCCTGATAAGCAACAATGTGTCATTTGTTCTGTCCCTGTCCTGAGCCACTTACCTACCAACAGACCTTGTGAGTTTTATGTCTTCAGGAGCAGCCACACTCCCGTTCCCAGGCAAGTTCTGACTTGGAGCACTAAGAGTGGGTAGGTACCTACTACCCACCAAAAGGAGTTACAACCAGGTCAGTCTCTCCAGGAGTGTCTTCAGCACTTATATTCTAGAGAGACTGACATGGAGCTCATTACCCCTTTTTCACTCACTTAACTACCTCATTATGCTTGATGTGGAAGGTCAGTCCTACTTCACTTGGACCTTCTGATAACAAAATTCTATCCTCTAAATTTCTATACCAAACCTATCTTCCTTCCCAGTTTCTCTATTATGGGACTGGGCTTCTGATTTGTTTCTCCTTTTGGCCTCAAATAAGATCTATATGCTGCCCTAATAAGTGCCCCAAGAGACCGACCCCTAAAGATTGCATCACACAGGTTTCATTGCTGCCTGGCTTCCAGATAAGCCAATAGGCACTACCAGCAGATTAGAGAGTGAGAGGAGAAAACAGTCATATTTTTTATCTTTTGCCTGCCTACTTCAATGTTCCATCTCTGACTAAAGCCACATTCCTTCACAACTCCAGCTCTAGATCCTCCTCCAGAACTCAAGTTCCCACTTGGCTCCGGTTCCACTATTTCCTCCCATTAATTCCTTAGTCCTAAGAATGGTAATGTTATGACCAAGTAAGCGAGAAGAAGATACGCCAGCAAGTTGAGTTTAATTTATGAATTTATTAAATGCGCAGGTCAAGAGTAGGCAAACGCCAGAAAAACTCTTGGCAAATTGGTGCAGTTTGTAACAAGCTCTTACAGGTAAAATTTTCAGTATTGGCTACATAGCAACTTAGTGACCATAGCAACTATTAACTAACAACTTGGCAACCAAAATGGGAACTTCGATTGTTAGGGAGCTTTGATTAATTTCATGTCAGGTAGGTATAGTCACTGCCCAGAAAGTCCCTGAAGTTCTGCCATTAAGATATAGTTTAAGGTAGTTTCATAGAGACAAGGAAGAAGAATCATTATACAATGGAGTTACCTTGGTTAGGTCATTAACAATATAAGAATAAACTGTGAAAATGCCAAAGGGAAACATTTTATTTTGGTTAACAAAGCTTACAATTACATGGGAACTATGGCAAAGGAGTTCTATAACGGTCAGCAGGCAACGGTCAGCATAACCTGTCCAAAGGAGACAAAGCTGGGAGTCTGTAGTCATAGGAATGTTTCTGTAATTACACGTAGGCATTGATTTTTAGGTCAGGCAGGTAACTAAGATGATTTTTAAACAAAGAAGTAAGCTGGTTAATATTACTACTTTGCTAGAAATTTGATTTTATTAACTGATTTAGCTTATTTCAGTAACACCATCCTGCTGATACTGGTCTCTGTGGGCCTCATCAGCCATTGTTTTGTACTCTTAAGCCTGCCCACACTGCTTTAAGTAGTCCCTTCATTAAAGTTTCTTCTTTTAAACCTTCTAAGGTGAATTATATTTCCTTCTGGGGCCCTGACAATGTAATTCCTATAGTGGACATCTACTGCTTTGGTGGCCCCAAAGTCATTCCCCACTTCATACATCTCTTAATAAAAGCAGCTAATTCCATTTAGGCTCTACTCCCACCCTACAGAGTCCATTTTGGGGTAACTTACTTCATCCCTGACTGTGAATTAGGCAAGAGACTCATTCCTGTATTCACCAATGTAGTCCTAGTTCAACAGAAAGGAATGCTTAGGGAGGGGCACATGATTTAAGATGGTTCAATTAGACCAAAGTCTAGAGTTTCTGTTTGATGGCCAAGAACGACAGGGGCTCTTCTACCAGATAAGATTGTATTGAGGATATGATATTTGGAATGCTTCAAGCTGAAGGTGCCAGGGGCTCACTGTGTGGACAAGAATAGTCTTGGGAAAGGCAGAGAAGGAATTACAGATAATCTAGATCCTTGATGACATCATTGAGCAGCCAGATCATGCTTGTTTAACAATAACTCCCTATGAATTTTTTAAGTCAAATGAGCCAACAAGGATCATTTTCCCTTCAGCTCCTTTGAGTTGGGTATTCGGCCACTTGCAGAGCAAAAGTACAGCACCATCCCAAATTCCTAGCTCATTAATCTGCCAAGACTACCTCAATTCCCCTGCAAAGGCTATGAACTTACTACACACAGACAGATCCTGAAGAGGTCAACTAGCAGCCCATCTATACCTCCAAGTGCCTCCTGTGAGGAGACTTTTTTCCCTGCATCATCCACCTGTTGGGGCACCTCACTATGTTATCTCAGATCCAGCTACACATCTTCATAAACCATAAATAAAGATGGTCAAAGTCCCTAGACAGCATGCTTAACCAAACCTGTCCTGGCAGCTCTAATATGTAGTGTCAGGACCAGTGCCTCTTCTCACATCTATCCTACTTTCTAAAAATAACCCACTATTCCTTCCTTGCTAATTTATCCTAAGATACATTGACCATGTGTCTCCTGAAGTACTTCCCTATCCTCCTATACCTGCTAACCTCCAACTCTTGGATACTATTGTTCATCAGATCTCAAACACACCCTCAACCTACTACTCATATAATCCCATCTCAAGATATGATCCATGGTATTTCCTGTCCTGTTTTGTTCATAGGCTCCACATCAGACTTACACACATGGGGAATACTTCTACCCTGTATCTATACCTTCACAAAACTTGAGTTTACCATAGCTTCCTCACTCTTTCAAACCTTCTTGCCAATACTCTAGCATTACTCTTTGCTATAAATCTTTTCAAAAACCACATGAGTACACTCACAAATGTATTCATTTAATCAAAATATGTTGAATAATAATTATGTACAGTGTCCTATACTGGGCTCAATGAGATATATAAAGAGAAAGAAAATTGAATCTCAAGAAGTTGACTTTAAGAAACATTTACCCTAGTAGTAGAAATAAGAAAAACACAAATAATTCTTGGTTTAAAAATGATGTATGCCATAATAGAGACCACCAAGGAAGAAGAGATCACTTCTGGCTGGGGATATCAGGAAAGGGAAGTGAGAAAGAAGGTACTCACATTGTTGGAATGCCTACTACTGGTCAGACACTCTGAGAGAATCTGTAGTATGCCCACTTCTAACCTGGTATGCTCCAGCTGCTTTTTCAATATTTACATTTGCCCCTTACCTCACAAACTATACAGAAGCTAGACAGTACTCACAACACATAAAAGGCAACTCAGATCATGTGACTCCTCTCCTCAAAACCTTAGGATGGCTCCACTTCTCATTCAAAGTCAAAGTCCTTACTAAAGTTGTCCTAAAAGACCTGCATGATCTGGCCTTCTTCTTGCTGCCTCATTTTATTGTATACAATCGACTGACTTCCTTTCTGTTCTTGGAACATGACAAGTACATACCCATCTCAGAGACTTTATACTTATAGTTCCTTCTTCCTGGAATGCTCTTTCTTCAAATTATCCCCAGGCTCCTCTAGGTCGTTGCTCAAATGCTATCTTCTGAGTAAGCCCTTCTCAGATCATCCTATTTAAAACCTCACTGTTCCTCTACTTTCTGCATTCTCTACTCTCCCTCCCATCTACCCTGCTCTCACCATTTCTCAAACTATATATTTTGTTTTTTATGTATTTCCTATCTCCACCAGAATATAAGTTCTATGAAGACAGAGTCTTTTGTCTGCTTTGTTCACTGATGTGATATCACTACTTCACCATTTGTTGAATGTCTGAACTATATACCAAAACTGAAAATGATCCTGAAATTTGGGTATTGTTTGGGAAAGTCAGACTACGGTGACTTTCTCAGGATCACAGAGCTAGCAAATTGTAACACTAGAATCTGCAATCTGCAATCAATCTGCTCAACAATAAGGCTTAGAAAAATATCAAGGACTTGAGGGACTGGACTTTACAAATGGATAGAATTTAGTGTATTTGAGGGCAACAGGAGTAAAAAAAATGGCAGAAAGCACAAATAAAGATATGGAGATACTAAAGTTTGGGGCAAGTATATGAAAGAGCATGTACATAAAAGTAAAGTAGATGTGGGTGATATGAGTGTGAATGCAATGTGCCTCCGAGATTAAAAAAATAAAAACCAACACAAGATGAAATGAGGTTCACTCCTGTGATTTAATAATGAGTCCTGTTATTTGCTTTAGCAAAGTGAGGCAATGGGTAAAAAGCAAAGATACAGAAAAATGTTCAAAGGCAAAAAAAAAGTTATGTGTCTGGACTTCTCAAGGGTAAATAAAAGAATCACAAAATCACAGAGTTATAGAACTGGTAGCACCCTTATCATCACCAGCTGCTTCATTTTGCAGGTGAAGAACTAGAGTCCAAAGAAGTTACATCACATATTCAGCCGGCCAGGCTGAAGATAAAACTCAAACCAATATTTTTCAGCAACTCTATCCTCAAACACTCCTTTCAAAGAGAGACAAATTTGAAGCTAAAATTAGAAGTGAAGATTTCATACACATTTCAATGATAAATGTGTACCCCATATTAGCAGGATAATCAAAAGTTGACTGTACATATAAAAGGTACGTTCTATAAGTATTCTGAATACTAATTAGGAAATTCAGCCCAAGTATTTCATCTACAAAAATAATTCAGGACACAATGTTAAGAAGGCATGGAGATGTAATAAAATCTATCAGTTAAAAGTTATATGTCTGCAGGCTCGGTGGCTCAGCCAATAATCCTGCACCTTGGGAGGCTGAGGTGAGTGAATTGCCTGAGCCTGCAGGTTCGAGACTTGCCTGGGCAACTTGGTGAGACCTCATCTCCACAATAAATCAAAAAAAAAAGTTATGTGTCTGGACTTCTCAAGGGTAAATAAAAGAATCACAAAATCACAGAGTTATAGAACTGGTAGCACCCTTATCATCACCAGCTGCTTCATTTTGCAGGTGAAGAACTAGAGTCCAAAGAAGTTACATCACATATTTAAGTCTACATAGTTCATGAGTACCAGAGTCTAAATCAGAATTCATTTGCCTCTAGTTCTGTCCTTTTTGCCATGTCAAGAGCCTGGCTCTTACAGAAGTTTTAGAGATACAAATAAAGTTCTGTGTAAAAAACAAAAAATCCCACAATGCTGCTTGATGGAGCCCCCTTGAGTGAATCTTTATGTAATGTCAGGAAACCCACGGTCACTGGTTCAATTTCCAGTTAATATAGAGACCTTATTCATTGAATGTTAACTGAAATGGTTTGTAATGCTAATAGAGTTTGTTTTACCACAGATTTCATAAAAGCATCATTGGGCAGTTTAAAATACAATATAAGAATTCCTAAGACCATTGTAAAATGCAGTTGAAAGATCTGACATTCATGACATCAGAACAATTCTGGACTCAAATATCTTACTCTCTTCACAGAAGTTCCTTCTCAAGGAAGCACATTGTCTTCTAGACCCTCCCATAATGCCTGCATTCCATCATGAGCTTGACCTCAGCCAGTCTCATGCTATTCCTTAAAATTCTGTACTATGATTTCTTTCTCTAATTGTATTGATTTTGTATATGTACATTATATTTTAAAGCCCTATAGCCTCAAATACTCTGATTTAAGTCCTATCTGAGAGGTAGGGAGATAAACACAAGGAAAAGAAACCTAAAAGCTTCTCTAATTTGGCTATCTCAAACATTCACAAAAAGCTTTTGTGAAAGAAACTGTAAAAAAAAAAAAAAAGGAAAAATGCAAATAGATAATAACCAAAAGTTTTAAGCAGCAATATTTTTGGTAAGACATTGAATATCTTTGTTGAAATAAATAGTTTTTAAGGTTTAATGCCTTATGTTCAATTATGTTCAATGCCTTATGTTCAACATGATCACTTTATCTTTTCAGAAATTTGGGGGATTTTAATTTTTTTCTTTACTTCCAAATTTTAGGAATTCTAGTGAAATAATCAAAGCATGAAATAACCATAAACAATCTTGTATGATAATCTACCATGAAACTTCAAGGAAATTAGTGCAAATAAAAAATAAAGATGTCACACATGAAGCAGCACATGTAAGCATTAGTTAAAAAAAAAGACGCATTCATTCAATTGAGTTACTGCCACTCTACAACTGAATGAAACAGAGCAAAAGATAAATGCACAAAACAATCTACTGCATTAAGTGAAATAGAATGAGAAGCACTTTAATTGGATAAAATTTAAGAGCTGAATTACAAATGCCACATAAATAAATAGCTCTAAATAATGTGTTTTTCCAGTTAAGTAATGACTTTAATAAAACAGATGAAAATGTAGGCTGTGTTGTTTTTTCTGTCTGTCAGAATCTCATTAGCATTCCTATTTAAATTCCACAAGTGCACTCAAATCTCTCATTTGTACATCTGGCATAACTCAAAACACTGCCTTATTTGTTAAAAAAAAAAAAAAAATTTAAGGCAAATGAGCCAATTCACAATATCTTGCAGTGGTATTTTAATGGGTGAAAACAATGTTGTTATTTCAGTGTTACATAACAGCAGGGGTTTCCATATGAAGAAACTGAAAAGATTTAGATAACGCTTTCAAAGAAAATTTATTTTTATAAGAAAATCCTGAAAGCACAGAATTAAGTGCTAATGCTGTTTCTCAACTATTTCATGTATAAAACATATTTTTTTAACTTTAGAATTAATTTAGGAATGATATCTAAAGAAGCAACAAATAAACCTAAAATTCCTGGTAAATATGGCATAACTTCTATGTTTTTAGTGACAAAGTTTTCCTATTACATCATCATAAACTCCTAATAAAAAATAAAAATTCTGGAAAAGATTCTTCAAATTACCTGTTTAACAATATCTCTAAAACTATAAGAATCACATAAAGATATCTTCAAACTGCGTATTCCCAGGAATTAGCCCCAGAATTTTAATTTATAGATGGGACCAGAAATTAGAATTTTTAACACATATCACGAATGATTTTACTGCAAGTAGTCTGTGGACTACAATTTGAGAAACACTAATGTATAGAATAAAGTACATACTCTTTAGATTGATAATTAAACTCTTTCATAATCTGATTTTATTCTACCTTTCTGTCTTATTCCATAGGATGAACTACTCAGTTCAGTCAATTGGATCACATTACCACAATTTTAGCTTAGTGCTGAGTACCAAAGTCTGGTTCTGAACTTCCTAAGTCCTTTATATTACAATTTTGGTACAGACTAGTTGAAGGTCAGCCTAATACAGGCCAATGACTAATAGGATATAAAAATTAAAAATAGGTGTTGGGCCTAATACAGACCTGGGACTCTGAACAATCCTAAGTGAAGTGTCTCAACAGATAGGTAGAACACAGACAAACAAGGAATAGATAGTACAGAGGTAGTTTATCTAAGACTAATTGGTTCTTAAAGAGTTAGTTTGATCCACTTACTTGAGGATATCCTCTTTAAAAGGAACTTGGAAAAACATAAAAGAAGGCTGTTTTTATGTGATATTAAAAAAAAAAATTTTAGGCCAGGCATGGTGGCTCATGCCTGTAATCCTAGCATTTTGGTAGGCCGAGACAAAAGGACTGCTTGGGTCCGTGAGTTGAGGTCAAGACCAGCCTAGGCAACACAGCAAGATCTCATCTCTACAAAAAGATCAAAAAATTAGTCAGGTATAGTGGTACAAGTTCCAGCTACTCAGGAGGCTGAGGCAGGAGGATCAACTGAGCCCAGGAGGTTGAGGCTGCAGTGAGTCATGATTATGCCACTGCACTTAAGACTCTAACTCAAAAAAAAAAAAAATAGTTACAATTGTAACTCTATGCTAATTTTTAGGTCAAAGAATAAACCAGCTATACGTTTTGTTTTTGTTGTTGTTGTTGTTGTTGTTGTTTTTTTGAGTTGGAGTCTCATTCTGTCACCCAGACTGGAGTGCAGTGGCCGCTCCTGGCCACTGCAGCCTCCACCTGCTGGGCTCCAGCGATCCTTCCGCCTCAGCTTTCCAAGTAGCCGGAATTATAGGCATGCGCTACCACGCCCGGCTGATTTTTTGATTTATTATAGAGATGAGGTCTCGCTGCCCAGGTGGGTCTCGAACCCGCGGGCTCAGGCAATCCACTCACCTCAGTCTCCCAAAGGCGTGGGATTACAGGCTGAGCCACCGAGCCCGGCTTGATCTATACATTTTTTATTGATTTTTCTAAAATCACTTTATGAGAGTGTGGTATAACATCTGTCAATTTACATTTAGCACCTACAAGACAGTAACAAATATCATACAATAGAAATATTCAAGGATTTCAAAGTTTTCCAAATGGTTTCTGTTAACACTTTGTTTTTCCACTTAATCTCTCTTGAAGCATCATCATATCATTACTCTTGCCAATTTTATTTCAACTGCAAATTGTCAAATTGTCTTTTATCGGTGGTTTTACACATGATTCAATAAATTCCTCAATGTCATTTATACCAACTTCATGAAATCTGTAATCTTTCTCAAAATTTTTCTCTTTCTTTCTCTCTCTCTCTCTCTCGCTCTCTCTCTTTTCGTTCTCCTTCCTTCCTCCCTCCCTCCCTTCCTTCCTTCCTTCCTTGATAGGATCTCATTCTGTCATCCTGGAATTTGACTTGAGGGTAGAATGAACAATCATTGCTCACTGTAACCCTGAATTCCTGGGCTCAAGCAATCGTCCCACCTAAGCCTCCTGAGTAGCTGGGACTACAGGTACATGGTCACCATGCCTGGCCAATTTTTAAAAAAAAATTTTTTTTCTTCTACTTTTTATGGCCAATTTACATTGTATTCTTTAAGATCTGGCACAGTCAAAAAACATGGACACATTGACCACATTTCTTAATCACCAAGTGAATGGCAAAAAAAATGGTATGATAAGCAAAGATACAAGTTGTATTAATCTGAGTGAAAACTAATTTTATTTATGTTTACTAGGGAATGCTTTCATGGTATGCTTACCTTAATTCCCAATAGAATCTACAAATATGTGGATTATAATATTCTGGTAATATCCACTATGAAAATTCAAGAAAGCAATCAGTATTGAAAACATCTAGCTGGGCTCGGTGGCTCAGCCTGTAATCCCGCGCCTTTGGGAGGCTGAGGTGAGTGGATTGCCTGAGCCCACGGGTTCGAGACCTGCCTAGGCAAGTTGGCGAGACCTCATCTCTACAATAAAAAAAAAAAAAAATTAGCCAGGTATGGTAGCATGCACCTATAATTCCAGCTACTTGGAAGGCTGAGGCGGAAGGATCACCAGAGCCCAGCAGGTCGAGGCTGCGGTGGCTGGGAGTAGCCACTGCACTCCAGTCTGGGCAACAGAGTGAGACTCCAACTCAAAAAAAAAAAAAATCTGTCATAAGCTGGCTAGCAAGCACCACTAGACTGGGCATCCATCATAAAGGCAAGGGATAAAGCTATATACCCTGGGAGAAAAAGCCTGGTAACAGGATAGCACATCATTGTGTTTTAGGCTTGCCAGCGAAGAGGGAAACACTCAGACAGTAAGTCAGCTAAGTCAGGCACTTATTTTTTTAAAGTTTTGACAAATTCACTTGTAGTTTTGAAACTCCAATATTTGTTATAGTAGATTGAACTCTTGCTGCTAAGTGTATTCTAAGCAGTTTTATATACATCTTCTCATTTAATCTTTATAAAAGCCCTATATGGTGGGTAACATTATCATATTTTACAAAGAAAGTAACTGGAGCTTTAGAAGACTTCCTTATCTAAGCCCTTAGAGTTAGGAATAGCTGAGTTGGAATTTGAATCCAGTCCTTCTGACCTTAAAATTGATGCTCTGAATTACTCCACTGCAGATCTTTGCATTTTATATAATTTTATTTTATAGTCTATATTTTTACTATTTAAAGGATTAAAGAAATGTATAGTTATAACTTTAATGATATATTATCTATCTTTCTATCCTCAGTATCCACAATTGTCTTATGCACAGAGAACATTCAATAAATTCTCCTTGAATTAATTGTTGGTCATATCCATGATTAAATTGAGGCCACATCTTAGAGCCAGTGCACAACAACCAATAATATCATTTCTTTGGTATTAAGTTTACCTTTATGATATCCAAGAACAGATTGAGAAGAAACACACCACTCCTTAGTTACATAGAGTACTTCTGAGGAATATAAAAGGAAGGCATTTTAATATGAGTGGATCAGAATATATAAACACTTTAAGAGACTGAAGCACTTCTTTTCCAGATTAACAAAGCTACTTTTTTTTAACATATTTTTTAATTTAAAATTGTGGGGTACAATTAAGGATTAGGTATACAAATATGCATTGTGCAGGTATCCTTGTTGATGAGATGTGCCTCCCCATCCCCAGACAGATACTGACTACAGTTAATCCCACCTCTCTTCCCCTCGCTGCCCCCGACCATAGTTTCCCGCCACTTTTCTTATAGTATTATGATAGCTGTTCAAGGTCCACCTATGAGTGAGAACATGTGAAACACAGATCCCTGTTTCTGTGAGAGATCACTCAGTATTATAAACTCTAATTCCATTCAGGTTGCCGTGAAAGTCATGCTTTTGTTCTTTTTCATGGCTGTGAAATATTCCATTGTGTATATGTACCACATTTTTTAAATCCAGTCCTCTTTTGATGGACAGATGTTTGGTTCCATGATCTTGCTATTCTGAACAATGTTGTGATAAACATATCTGTGCAGGTATCTGTTTTATAGAGTGATTTGAGGCCTTGAAGGTATATTCCCAGTAGGAGGATTGCAGGGTCATATGGAAGGTCGATTTTTAGAGCTTTTAGGAATCATCACACTGATTTCCACAGAGGCTACACTAGTTTACATTCCCACCAACAGTGTAGAAGTGTTCCCTTTTCACCACATCCTCCCCAGCATCTGTTATTTTTTGAGTTATTGATGATGGCCATTCTGACTAGAGTTAGGTGGTATCCCAGTGTAGTTTTAATTTGCATCTCCTTTATGATTAGTGAGGTTGAACATTTCTTCATGTATCTGTTGGCTGCTTGGATGTCTTCTTTGAGAAAGTATCTGTTCATATATTTAGCCAATTTTGTAATGGGGTTGTTTTTTTCTTTTCAGCATGTTTGAGTTCCTTATAGATCCTAGATGTTAGGCCTTTGTCAGACATGGAGTTGGCAAATACTTTTTCCCAGTCTGTGGGCTGTCTCCCTGCTCTCTTGATGGTTTCTTTTGCTTTGCAGAAGCTTGTCCGTTTAATGAGGTCACTTGTCTATCTTATCGCTTATGGCCCGTGCGTTTCAGGTTCTGCTCGGGAACTGGATGACAGTGTATGTCCTGCATTTTCTAAGGTTCTTATGATTTGAGGTTTCAAATTTAGGTCTCTGATCCATTTAGAGTTAATTTTTGTGTATGGGGATAGATAGGGGTCATGTTTGAATCTTCTGCATGTGGTCAGCCAGTTTTAGCAGCACCATTTACTAAATAGGTTCTCCTCTCCCCAGTTGTGGGTGCTGGAGGCTTTGTTGAAGATGAGTTGGTTGAGAAATTGAGGTTTTGCTGCTGGAATCTCAATTCTATTCTATTGGTCTATAGGCCTGTTTGTGTACCAATACCAAGCTGTTTTGATTATTGTAGCTTTATAGTAAAGTTTGAAGTCTGGTATTGTGATACCACCTGCTTTGTTTTTTTTTTGCTGAGGATTGTTCTGGCTATTCTTGATCGTTTGTGTTTCCTTATGAATTCCTGTGTTGTTTTTTCTAGGTCTGAGAAGAATGTTGCTGGTAATTTGATGAATATTGCATTAAATCTAGATTGCCTTAGGTAAGATGGACATCTTCACAATGTTGATTTGTCCACTCCATGAGCGTGGGATATTTTTCCACTTGTTTGTGTCATCTTTGATTTCTTTGAGCAGTGTTTTTTAGTTTTTATTGTAAAGATCTTTCACGTCTCTGGTTAGGAAAATGCCAATTTATTTAATTTTTTGTGGCTATTGTGAATGGGATTATGCTTTTTATTTGGATTTCTGTTTATTATTGGTGTAAAAATACGATTGTCTTTTGAATATTTATTTTATACCCTGAGACTCTGCCGAAGTCCTTTATCAGTGCAAGAAGGCTTTGGACAGACTCTCTTGGGACTTCAAGGTACACAATCATGTCGTCTGCAAAGAGAGATAACTTGACTTCCTCTTTTCCTATTTGGATACTACTGATCACCTTCTCTTTTCTGATTGCTCTAGCCAAGACTTCCAATACTATATTGAACAGGAGAGGTGAGAGTGGGCATCCTTGTCTTGTTCCAGTTTTCAGGGGAAATGGTTCCAATTTTTGTCTGTTTAGGAGTATGCTGGCTGTGGGTTTCTTGAGGATGGCTTTTACTATTTTGAGGTATGTTCCGTGTATGCCTAGATGTTCAAGGGTTTTTATCAAGAAGGGGTGCTGGATTTTATCAAAAGCTTTTTCTGCATCTAGTGATATGATCATGTGGTTTTTG
>NW_007232367.1:62479-91635 GCF_000164805.1 Carlito syrichta
GTTCTCTTTCTTTGTTGGGTCTTTACCTGGCTTGGGTATCAATGTGATGTTAGCTTCATAAAATGATTTGGGGAGGATTCCATCTTTCTCAATTGCCTGGGATAATTTCAGTAGGATTGGCATAAGTTCCTCCTTAAATGCCATATAGAATTATGCTGGAAAGCCATCTGGTCCAGGGCTTTTTTTTTTTGTAGGTAGATTTCTTATGACATAGTCAATTTCCTTGATTGTTACTGGTCTACTTAGGGTCTCAATTTCTTCTTGTTTCAACCTAGGCAGGGTGTGTGATGTCACAAAGTCCTCCATTTCCTTTAGGTTTTCAAGTTTGTTTCCATAC
This sequence comes from Carlito syrichta, assembly GCF_000164805.1. NCBI lineage: Eukaryota > Metazoa > Chordata > Mammalia > Primates > Tarsiidae > Carlito > Carlito syrichta. The sequence continues at coordinate 62,817 of NW_007232367.1, forward strand.
AAATGTACATAGTAGTCTCTAATGTTCTTTTGTATTTCTTCAGGGTCAGATGTGACTTCATCTTTTGTGGTTTTTGATTGTGTTTATTTGGGCTTTTTCTCTTTTTTTCTTGGTCAGTCTAGCTAGGGGACCATCAATTTTCTTTATCCTTTTAAAGAAGCAGCTTTTAGTTTCGCTGATATTTTGTTTTTGTTTTTTGTTTTGTTTTGTTTTAATTTTTCAAGTATAGTCTGGGCTCGGTGGTTCAGCCTGTAATCCTGCACTTTGGGAGGCCGAGGTGATTGGATTGTCTGAGGCTGCGGGTTGGCAACTCGGTGAGACCTCATCTCTACAATAAATCAAAAATGAGCTGGGCGTGGTAGTGCGCGCCTGTAGTTCCGGCTACTTGGAAGGCTGAGGTGGAAGGATCACCAGAGCACAGCAGGTCGAGGCTGTGGTGGCTGGGAGCATCCGCTGCACTCCAGTCTGGGCGACAGAGTGAGACTCAAACAAAAAAAATATTCAAGTATATATGTTTATCTAACTCAGCTTTATTTAGTTGTATCATTTGATATTTTCAGAATAATATGTGTTACATATATGTAGCTTTTAAAATTAAATAACATATGTCTGTCTCCCAGTTTTTGACATAGAATATTGCCAGTACTGTTGGAAGTGTTCCTTGTGTACACTTTGGACTAAAAAAATTTAGAAATTTGCGATTAAAAAAAACTATAAGATGAGATTCTCAAAGTAAACATTTTAAAATTAACAATATTTCTCTTTCATTTCTATGTTGCAAAGTCATTTTTTTTTTAGTTTTATATCACTTAAACATTTTATTGCTAATTTAATCTTACAATCAACAACATGGGAAAAGTATAATTCCCTCATTAGAAATTACCATATCCAAAATCCTTAGTGCATTGATTGCTCAAGGAAGAACATGAATGTAGTTTATTGTTTTTTTAAAAAATCTGACATGTGATTGTGTGTTTTCAGAGTTTTACTGAAAATCTGTCTCCAACATTTGTTCCAGTTTGTTATCTTTTTCAAACACACAAAGTCAAGAGATTGTTCATTTTTGAACTCTCCTCAATTGGTATCATGGAACAATAGTTAAATGCCATTATTTGAAGCCATTTCTGCTCCTGGAGAGGCTAGAAAGGGCTCATAATATTTCTCCTCTTTTCTTTTTCTTTTTTTTTTCTCTTCTGATTTTTTAATTGACAAAAATTATATGTACTATGTACATGATGTTTTGAAATATGTGTGCATTCTGGAATGGCTAAATTGAGCTACTTAACGTATACATTACCTCACATACTCATTTTTTTGTGGTAAGAACACTTAAAATCTGCTCTTATTGGTTTTAAAGATTACAATACATTATTATTGTCACTTGAACCTGTTCCTCTTGTCTAACTGAAATGTTGTATTCTTTGCCCAACATCTCTCCAATACTCACAACCCTCACTGAAGCTCCAGGTAACCAGGTGTCTACTCTGTTTCTATAAGTTCAACATTTTTAGATTCCACTTGTGACTGAGGTTTGGTGTTTATTTTCCTGTGTCTGGCTTATTTCACTTTACACAGTAACCTCCAGGTTCACCCACATTGTTGTGAATGTGACAAGATTTCATTCTTTTTGAGGGTTGAATCATATTCCATTGTGTATGTATACCACATATTCTTCATTCTTCAGTGGCTGAACACTTAGGCTGAATCCATATCTTGGATATTGTGAATCGTAGTGCAATAAACACAGAATGCAGATATATCTTTGACAAACTGATTTCATTTCCTTTGGAAATACACCTAGCAGTGGGATTGCTAGATCATATGGTGATTCTATTTTCAACTTTTGGAGGAACTTTCATACTGTTTTCCATAATGGCTATAGTAATTTACATTCCCACCAACAGTGTACTCTTTTCTCCATATCCTTGCCAATACTTAATATCTTTTGTCTTTTTTTTTAAACATATTTTTTATTTTGCAATTATGGTGTACAGTTAAGAGTTAGGTATACAAATATGCATCGTTTAGGTACCCTTGTTGATAAGGGGTGTCCCCCCATGCCCAGACAGATGTTGACTACCGTTAATCGCACAAACATTCCTCTCCCTGCCCCCCCATAGCTTCTTGCCACTATCAATCCTTTTCTTATAGTATTATAATTGATGTTCAAGATACACTTATGAGTGAGAACATGTGATACTCAGATCTTTGTTTCTGTGAGAGATCACTCAGTATTATAAACTCTAGTTCCATCCAGGATGCTGCGAAGCTCATGATTTTGTTCTTTTTATGACTGTGTAGTATTTCATCGTGTATATGTACCACCGAATTTTTTTTGAGTTGGAGTTTCACTCTGTCACCCAGACTGGAGTGCAGTGGTACTCTCCTGGCCACCGCAGCCTCAACCTGCTGAGCTCTGGCGATCCTTCCGCCTCAGCTTTACAGGTAGCTGGAATTACAGGCACGTACTACCACTCCTGGCTAATTTTTGATTTATTCTAGAGATGAGGTCTTGCCATGTAGCCCAGGCAGGTCTCGAACCTGCAAGCTCAGGCAATCCACTCACCTTAGCCTCCCAAAGTGCTGGGATTACAGGTTGAGTCACCGAGCCAGCTGTACCACATTTTTTTAATCCAGACCTATTTTGATGGACAGCGTGGTTGGTTCTAGGTTCTTGCTATTGTGAACAATGCTGCGATAAACATACGTGTGCAGGTATCTGTTTTATAGAGTGATTTGAGTTCTTCAGGGTATTCCCAGTAGGAGACTGCAGGGTCATATGGGAGGTCAATATTTAGAGCTTTTAGGAATTGCCACACTGCTTTCCACAGAGGTTGCACTAGTTTACACTCCCACCAACAGTGTAGAAGTGTTTCCTTTTCACCACATCCTCTCCAGCATCTGTTACTTTTTCAGTTATTGATAATGGTCATTCTGACTGGAGTTAGGTGGTATCTCAGTGTAGTTTTAATTTGCATCTCCTTGACGATTAGTGAGGTTGAACTTTCTTCATGTGTCTGTTGGCCACTCAGATGTCTTTCTTTGAGAAGTTTCTGATCATATCTTTTGCCCACTTTATAATGGGGTTGTTTATTTTTTTCTTTTCAGCACGTTTGAGCTCCTTGTAGATCCAAGATGTTAAGTCTTTGTCAGACATGGAGTTGGCAAATACTTTTTCCCAGTCTGTGGGCTGTCTCCCTGCTCTCTTAATGGTTTCTTTGGCTTTGCAGAAGCTTGTCAGTTTAATGAGGTCCCATTATCTATCTTATCTCTTATGGCCCATGCGTTTCGGGTTTTGCTCTGGAATTGGATGCCAGTTCCAATTTCCATAAGGGTGTGTCCTGCATTTTCTAAGGTTCTTATAGTTTGAGGTTTTACATTTAGGTCGCTGGTCCATTTAATTTTTGTGTATGGGGATAGATAGGGTTCTTATTTGAATCTTATGCATGTGGTCATCCAGTTTTCCCAGCACCATTTACTGAATACGTTCTATTCTTCCCAGTTGTAGGTGGTGGAGGATTTGTCTAAGATGAGTTGGTTGAGAAATTGAGGTTTTGCTTCTGGAATCTCAATTCTATTCCATTGGTCTATATGCCTGTTCCTGTACCAATACCAAGCTGTTTTTATTATTGTAGCTTTATAGTAAAATTTAATGTCTGGTAATGTGATACCGCCTGCTATTTTTTTTGGCTGAGGATTGATCTGGCTATTCTTGGTCATTTTTGTTTCCATATGAATTTTTCTATTGGTTTTTTTCTTACTCTGAGAAGAATGTTGCTGGTAATTTGATGGGTATTGCATTAAATCTGTAGATTGCCTTAGGTAAGATGGACATCTTCACGATGTTGATTTTTCTACTCCATGAGCATGGGATATTTTTCCACGTGTTTGTGTCATCTTTGATTTCTTTGAGCAGTGTTTTGTAGTTTTCATTGAAAAGATCTTTCACGTCTCTGGTTAGGAAGATGCCAAGATATTTCATTTTTTTTGTGACTATTGTGAATGGGATTGTGCTTTTTATTTGGGTTTCTGTTTGTTTATTATTGGTATAAAGAAATGTGATTGTCTTTTGCACATTTACTTTATACCTTGAGACTTTGTCAAAGTCCTTTATCAGTGCAAGGAGGCTTTTGACAGATTCTCTTGGGTTTTCAAGGTACACAATCATGTTGTCTGCAAAGAGAGATAACTTGACTTCCTCTTTTCCTACTTGGATACCCCTGATTGCCTTCTCTTTTCTGATTGCTCTAGCCAGGACTTCCAATACTATATTGAACATGAGGGGTGAGAGTGGACATTGTTGTCTTGTTCCAGTTTTCAGGGCAAATGGTTTCAATTTTTGTCTGTTTAGGAGTATGCTGGCTGTGGGTTTCTCATAGATGGCTTTTACTATTTTGAGGTATGTTCCCCGTATGCCTAGATGTTTGAGAGTTTTTATCAAGAAGGGGTGCTGGATTTTATCAAAAGCTTTTTCTGCATCTAATGATATAATCATGTGGTTTTTGTTTTGACATCTGTTGATGTATTTAATTACATTTATGGTTTTACAAACGTTGAGCCAGACTTGCATCCCAGGGATGAAGCCCACTTGGTCATGATGGATGATTTTTGAGATGTGTTATTGAATCCAGTTTGCTAGGATCTTGTTGAGTATTTTGGCATCTATGTTCATCAAAGATATTGGCCTGTAATTCTTTCTTTGTTGGGTCTTTACCTGGCTTGGGTATCAATGTGATGTAAGCTCATAAAATGATTTGGGGAGAGTTCCATCTTTCTCTATCACCTGGAATACTTTCAGTAGTATTGGTATCAGCTCCTCCTTAAATGTCTTATAGAATTCTGCTGGAAAGCCATCTGGTCCAGGGCTTTTTTCTGGAGGTAGTTTACTTATGACATAGTCAATTTCCTTGATTGTTACTGGTCTATTTAGGGTCTCGATTTTTTCTTGTTTCAACCTAGGCAGGTTGTGCTATGTCAGAAAGTCTTCCATTTCCTTAAGGTTTTCAAGTTTGTTTCTATACAAGTGTAGTAGTCTCTAATGATCTTTTGTATTTCTTCAGGGTCAGATGTGACTTCATTTTTTGTGTTTCTGATTGTATTTATTTGGGCTTTTTCTCTCTTTTTCTTGGTCAGTCTAGCTAGGGGACCATTGATCTTATTTATTCTTTCAAAGAACCAGCTTTTTGTTTCATTGATTTTTTTGTATTATCTGTTTGTCTTCTATGTCCTTGATTTGAGCTTTTATTTTGGTGATCTGGATTCTTCTGCTGAAGTTAAAGTTTTAATGTTCTTGCTTTTCCAGCTTCCTAAGGTGATTTATTAGGCTGTTAATTTGTTATCCTTCCATTTTCTTCATGTGCGTTTGTAGAGATATAAATTCCCCTCTTACTACAGCTTTCATGGTGTCCCAGAGATTTTTGGTAAGATGTTTCTTCATTTTCATTTGTTTCCAGGTATCCTTTAATCACTGTTTTGTTTTCATCATTGATCAAGGAGTTGTTTAGCATCATGCTATTTAGTGTCCATGTCTTTGTGTGTTTGGGGGAAACCTTGTTGGTGTTGATGTTTATTTTTATTTCACTGTGGTCTGAGAAGGTGCAAGGCAAAAATTCAATCTTTTGAAATTTGTTTATGCTTCATTTATGGCCAAGTATGTGGTTGATCTTAGAGTACATTCCATACAGTGATGAGTAGAATGTGTATTCTGTGGTCTTTGGATGGAGGGTTCTGTAGGTATCAATTAAGTCCATTTGGTCAAGAGTCACATTCAGGTTCCAGATCTTGTTGCTGATTTTGGTCCTGATGATCTGTCTAGCGTTGTGAGTGGGGTATTAAAGTCCCCAGCTATGATAGTGTGAGAGTCAATATCTTTTTTGAGTTTACCTAGAAGTTGCTTTATGAAAGTTGGCGCTCCTATTTTGGGTGCATATATGTTTACGAGAGACATTTCTTGTTGATGGATTGAACCTTTTATCATTATGTACTGGCCTTCTTTATATTTTTAAATTTTTAATAGATTAATGGATATTTTCCTGAGATTAAGATCAGGTCTTCTCCTTTCTTTTGTGTTCTGTTCGCCTTAAAATTTGTTTCCCATCCACTTACTTTGAGTCTGTGAGTGTCCTTTCTAGTGAGATGAGTCACTTGAAGGCAATATATTGTTGCCTGGTGACATTTTATCCATTTTGCCATTCTATGTCTTTTCAGTGGTGCATTTAGTCCATTCACTTTGAGGCTAATTATTGAAATGTGAGAGTTGATCCTTCTCATAAGGTTCTTATAGAGTTGTTGTTGTTCGTTTGTTATCTTTCTTTTTGTTTTAGGGTTGGTTCGTGTGTATTTTTAATCTTTTTCCTGTACTCTTGTGAAGAATGTTGTTGTTTTTTTCCTTTTCTTCTGTGTTTAATACTTTCTTAAGTGTTTCCTGTAGAGGTGGTCTGGTGGCAGCGTAAGTTCTTAGGGATTGGATATCTGGGAAAGATTTTAATTCTCCCTCATTCATGAAGCTTAGCTTGGCTGGGTAGGTTATTCTTTGTTGAAATTCTTTATCTTTTAGAACTCTGAAGATAGGACTTCAAGCTCTCCTAGCCTGCAGGGTTTCTGTAGATAAATCTGCTGCTATTCTAATTGGTCTTCCATGGTAGTTAATCTGACCTTTTTCTCTTGCTACCTTTAGGATTTTTTCTTTTATACCTACTTTCTTTAGGCGAATTATTATGTGTCTGGGAGTTGGTCTTCTCATTTGCTGCCTTGCAGGGGTTCTCTGAATCTCTTGTGTTTGAATTTTCATATCACTGATGAGATAAGGGAAGTTTTCTTGAATAATCTCATGGAACATTTGTTGCAGGGTGGTCTCTCTTTCTGCCTCAGGAAGTCCAATTACTCGTAGGTTTGGTCTCTTGAAATAATCACTCATCTCTTAAAGGTTTTGTTCCATCTTTTTAAGCTTCTTTTCTATGTTTTTGACAGTTTGGATTAGTTCTATATTTTGGTCCTCAAGCTCTGAGATTCTTTCTTTTGCTTGGCTAATTCTGCTTTCCATTCCTATCAGTTGGTTATTTATTTCATTCACAGTATTGTTTACTACTGTTGTCTCAGTTATCAACTCCTTCCTATTTTCCTCTTGTCTTTCCTCAATTCTTTTTAATCTCTCCATTAATGCCTTGATATCTGTGTTTGTAGTTTGAGATCAGTAATTCTGGGGGCTGTTCATTGTTGGCATTTTGAAGTCAGTTTTCTCAGTGTCTGACCTCCCAGGGGTCTGGGAGAGACCCATATTCTTCTTTTGGTTTTTCTTTATTTGTGTAGATTTTTCTCTACCCTTTCCCTCCCCTTCTTTAATTCTGTTTTTCAGGGAATGTGGGGTTGCTTTTACTTCTTTTTGTTCAATCTCCTGTTCTTCCCTATGAGTGCCCTCTGACTTTTTTCACTTTTGAGGCTGGACTGTGGGTTGGGGCTGTACTTTTTGCAGTTTTGAGATTTAATTGAGGGGGAAGCTGTGATTCAGAATCTATGTGCAGATCCCAGTATCCACCAACAGGTGTATGGGCACACTGGAACCCACTTCCCACTGCCTTACAATCTTTCCATGCAGTGGGATTTAGGTTTGCTCCCTGGAACCAAAGGAGGTAAGAAAAAGGAAAATAATGGAAGAAGGGGCGGTCAAGAGGAAGTTGGAGAGAGAGAAGAGTAAGAGGGAAAACAGACTTACATACCAACTAATGAATGAAAAGAGACACAAGGCCAGAAAAGACTAAAAAACAAACAAACAAACAAGATTCCCTAAAGCATACTGGTAATCACACAAAGACAGTCCAATAAAATCATGCCTTTTGATGTACTTTTCCCCAACACAAACAAGTAGTCTAACTCGAAAAGCAAACAAAGGTGAACAAAACAAACAGTCAAAACAATAAAATCAGAATAAGAAACCAGGCTAGCTCTGGAGTCTTTCCTGAGTGTCTAAAGTCTCTTCAATTCTGATCTCTAGCCTCTCTCATTGCAGGCAGATAGATTTCTCAAAGCTTGGGTTGGTTCCCTTGGCTTGCTGCCTGAGAGGTCTGCCACAGGACTGAATTGTCAGTGTCTGATTAAGCATAGGGGAGGGCCTTCTGTCTCCTGCTTGGTGAGGTTACCTTAGAAACCAAGGTGGAGGCTGCTCATAGATGGGCGAGGCAATGCAAATCTCTGCCTGGAAAATGGCTGTAGTGGGCAACTCCTCTTTTGCCAATCCTTTCTCTCCACCCATCCTTTCTCTCCACTCGTCTGGGTCTATGGATGATCCACTATGATGAGCTATGGAGGTGTGTGTCTGGCATCAGGCACTGGGAATCAGCGATATAGCTGGGCACTGTATTTGGTGTGCTGCCAGTGGCTTGGGGTGGAGGAGGGAGCCTGGAATTCCCTGGGCCAGAGTCAAGAGCCAAGAGTGGCTGTTTAGCACCTCCTTAATATCTACTGTTCCCTTACACAATCATGGGGTCTTAGCTCCCAAGTTGGAGGTTAGGCAGAGCGGGCTGGGTGAGTCACTGCAGGTCTCTGCCTGGTCACAGGGCTCCAGCTATTCTCTGGTCCCCCTGTAGTCAAGGGAGAGTTGGGGAAAGTGGAGTGCAAGACTGCTGGGCACCTCAGCCAGAGTGGGGGCTGAAGTTCCAAAGGGCGGATGGCAGGCAGTAGCAGTGGATTTGGGCCCTGCGCAGGGCACTTCAACCAGGAATAGAGCTGGTATCTCTGAGGTATGGGTGCCTAGAGCCTCCTTGGGCAATAGTGGCTTGAGATGGGGCTGGGCGGGGACCAGAACCTAGGGCGGGGACCCGGAACTCTGAGGGTCGAGCACTGGCTGCGGTTTTGGGTGCTTCAGCCTGGGCAACGGTTCAGAGCCCAGAGGCACAGGCACTGAGGGCCTGCATGGGCCGCAGTGGCCTTGGGCCTGGTGGGGTGCCCCAGGAGGGAATGGAGCCTGTAGTTCCCAGGGGCGGGCATGGAGGGCCTCCACAGGCTGCCACAGCCTGAGACTGGGCTGGGCGCCCAGTCAGGGAGGGAGCTGGCAGCAGGTGAGTGTCGGGCAGATCTGTGTAACCAGCAAGGGAACCCAGATCTCCACAAGGTGGTATCCGAGGGCCTCCACAGGTGGCGGCCAGTGACTTGGGGCCAGGTGAGATGGTGTAGCTGGAGAGGGAGCTGGGAGTTCCACACCGCTGGGCCGGGGCACCTGGGGTGGAACAGCAGTGGCAGAGGGGCCGCGGTAGCCAGCCATGCGTGGGACTGAGGGTCTCCAGGCCTCGGACCAGTGCAGCTGGTGGGTGGGCGAGGGGGTGGAGGAAAGAAAGTAAGAGTCTTTATGGGAACTCACTTTTGGAGAATCTCACAGTCCCACCTGTGCCATTGCCATCTTCTGCATTTTCCAACAAAGCTACTTTAATTGATGGGTCTGTAATGTACACATACTAAAGTCATAATTTCTTTTTTTTTTTGAGTTGGAGTCTCACTCTGTCGCCCAGACTGGAAGGTCACTGCAGCCTCAACCTGCTGGGTCCAGCGATCCTTCTGCCTCAGTCTTCCCAGTAGCCAGAATTACAGGCATGCGCTACCACGCCCGGCTGATTTTTTGATTTATTGTAGAGATGAGGTCTCGCTGCCCAGGTGGGTCTTGAACCCGCGGGCTCAGGCAATCCACTCACCTCAGCCTCCCAAAGGTGCAGGATTACAGGCTGAGCCACCGAGCCTGGCTTAAAGTCATAATTTCAAGAAGTCGCTATCACTTTAAAAAGGTGGTGAAATGCTAGATCTCATCCCTGTACTACAATGCATTGAATCCACTCAACAAATTATTATTGGGCATCTACTATGTTTCAGGGATAGTTTTAGGTACTGGGAATAGACATATGAGTACCAGGTGTCTATGTTTATAGAGCTTATATGCTAATGAAATATAACAAATAGTAAACAAGTGAACACATCAACTAGATATATTTAGTTGTGAAAAATTAAACTAGGTAGCTGGTCTAGCTAGAAAAGACTGAAAGAACACTCTGTAATGTGAATGATGAGGAGGAGCCAGTTAAGCAAAGGGTCTAGAGAAGGGCAATCCAGGCAAAAGGCAGTACAAGCATTAAGCCCAGGGTCTATCTAGTTAAGGGAACAAGAGGAACTGTCCTGGGAGTAGGAGGGAAGCCCTCCAACTAGAAGTGCTTTTTCATCTCACATTGTTATTATTATTATTATTATTATTACTACTACTATTACTACTACTACTACTACTACTACTACTACTACTACTACTACTTCTACTATTATTGAGACAGGGTCTTGCCATGTTGCCCAGGCTGGTCTCAAACCCCTGGGCTCAGGCAATTCTCTCACTCCACCACCCAAAGTGCTGGGATTACAGGTGTGTCATCGCACCGTCTCATCTCACTCTAAAGAGTATTTTTTAAAACTAACATCTGCAAACCCTTATCCCATATCGCATGTATAATTTAACTCAAGATAGATCACAGACCTAAACATAGGTACAAGCAACCAAACTGAAAATAGATAAATGGGACTTCATCAAAACTACAAACTACTTCAAAAGATACTATCAATAAGATGAAAGGAAAACTTACAGAATACAAAAAAAATATGTGGAAGTCATTTGTCTGATAAAGGTTTGTATTCAAAATACAAAAGAACAACTCAACAATAAAAGACCAAATAATTAAAAAAAACCAAACAAAACAATGGGGGAAGAATTTGAATAGACATTTCTCCCAAAATACACAAATATCTAGTAGGCAAATGAAAAGATGTTCATCATCCTTAGTCCTTTAGGAAATGGGCATCAAAACCACAGTGATACTGCTTCACTAGAATGGCTATAGGTTTTTTTTAATGGAAAATTACACGAATTAGTGAGGATGACCTTCATACATGGTTGGTAGAAATGTAAAATGGTGCAGCTTCTGTGGAAAAACGTTTGGGAGTTCCTCAAAAAGTTAACACGGAGTCAGCCTATGATCCAGCTATTCCATTTGTAAGTACCTAACCAAGAGAATTTAAAATGTATCCACATAAAAACATGCAAACAAATGTTCATAGCAGAATTATTGATAATAAATAAAAAGAAGAAATAACCCAAATGCACATCAACTGATAAATGAGTAAACAAAGTTTGGTATAGTCATATAATAGAATAGTATTAGGCCATAAAAAGGAATGAAGTGCTGATACATGCTAAAATATGAATGAATCTTCAAAGCATTATGCTAAGTGAAGGAAGCCAGACACAAAAGGCCACAGATTGCAAAATTTTGCTTATATAAAATGCCCAGAATAGGCAGATTCACAGAGACAAAAAGTAGATTGGTTATCACTAAGAGTTAATAGTGAAACAAATTATTTAATACAATAAAAACCACCAAACTGTACACTTCAATGAAGCAAATTTTATGACATGAAAATGTATCTCAATTCATTAATCTAAAGAAAGTAAAATAATACCTAGCAAAAGGATCCCCGTCATTTTCTTCACTATACTTTAATAATAACATAGTCAAGAAGTGACAAACTAACAAATTTACTAACAAAATAAATTAACTGAAATTACAGAAAGCAAAGAGAAAGATAATCAATGCTTCTCTGTAAATTTTCAGATAGTAAATACATGTTTCTTTCAAGTCAAAATATGATTAACACACATATCCATACTAAATTACTAGTCTATCTTACAATACATATTTATTAAAGTATACTTTAAAGTATAAAGTACAAGGCATTTGATTTATATTGCAATTTCTTTGCACAATCTCTAATATTTAAGCGAGTTACTATTATGATTCTTTTAAGATATTGCTGAAATTTAACAAAGCAGCTTTTTACTCTGCTACTGATCTCTGCAGTCATTTATAAACCAGTATGATTTCAAACAACCATAAGCAGGAAAATAAGATAAATAAACAGAAATAACAAAATATTAATTACTTCTACTTTCACTTTTCTGTGACAGCTTTATTGCTTTGTAATTATTCTTAGACTGAGAAGAAAGATAATCCAAAAGCCTGAACAATACCTCAGGCGATTTTAATAACTTGTATATTAAAAAAAAAAGAAAATTGTAACAAAAGAATAAAAGCAGATTAAAATCTCAGCAGTTATACTCTTTATCATACCACTGAATAATACACTGTTCCAGTTTAACCAAGTGTCTGGTTTGAGAGTAATAGCTTTATGCTCTCAACATAGAATATCAAGCAAGAGTAAACTTGGAATGTATCCAAAAATATTTACACAATGAACCAAATTTTATCTTCCAAAACATGCCCTCTGCATTAAACCTGTCATATGTTTCCACTCAGGTGGTGAGAATTCAGTTATAATAAGCAACCAACTCCCCACCTTTTTCCTCCTCATAGAACTGATGCTTACCTACTCTGTAATACCCAATGACAGTCTAGAAAACAGACATTTAAAATTTCTAATTTGATTCAGAGAGACAGAAAGCAGAATAGTGGTTACCAGGAGCTGGGGAGAAGATAATGGAAAGTTATTGTTTAATGGGTACAGAGTTTCAGTTTGGGATGGTGAGAACGTTCAGGAGATGGATAGCAGTGATGGTTACACAACGTGAATGAATTTAATGTCATTGAACTATACACTTAAAAATGGTTTAACCATTATGATGTATCCCACATCTTAAAATAAAAATAGAAAAATGTTTAAAAGGTAAATGTAAAAAAATTTTCTAATTTGACATTAGTATTCTAGTCACCCTGGTCTAGTCTGAACATTCCCATAATGTTAGACATATTCTTAGACTTCTGAGGCAAGGAATGACTATTTAATTTGTTTAAAATGCTCTATCATACTGCTACCACTTGGAGAACAATAGATCCTTCAAAACCTGGCACAAATATCACAGCTTTGATAAAACCTCCCCCAGATAAGTGCTTCTCAAATATATTTGAATCACATGACTGTTTTGCTTGAATTAGTCTTTCCCTTTGGTTGTGCTATTTATTCTTGATGCAAGAATGATGTCTTAGTCATCTTTGTATTACTAATGTAATAAAAAAATTTGTTTGTTAAATGAATAAATCAATCAATGGCAAATTGGAGAATTTGCCAGAAGTAGATAACCAGAAGAGTACATGTATCCGTAAACAATGAAAATGAAGAATAGTTGAAAATGTGAAGATTAAAAATAGAAAATTTAGCAGGGCATAAGAATCTTCAACATTATGATGAACTATCATGTAAGAAAACTTATTATGTACTCTTCTAATGTTACAATGCATAGTTTCAACACTGACTACTTTACCTTCGGTTAGAAAGATACTCTCAGAGATAGTAACATATCTTTTTACACAATCAGGAAAATTATTTCACAGACAATAATTTAATGACTGCCCAGTTATCTTCAAGAAAGTAAACATGAAATCACACAAAAGATTATGCTCATGGGTTAAGATAGACTATTTTGAAGTTTTATGATATTAGATAGTAAAAGCATTTTTAAAGAGTTTTATTATAGAAAGCAAAGTATGATAATCTGCAATTTTTGGCCTATCCATCATTTTATCTCAAGCACCTTTTCCATGCAGGCGCTGAATCCTCCTTAAACATCCTGTGCTATATGGCTAAATTTAAGTGCCAGAATAAAATATTAGAAGCTATGCACTAAGTGGCTAGGGAAAAGAAGATGGCAGGAAACAAAGTCAGCATGGAAAAGTTAACATTTGAAGTTGTTTATGAAAGAGGGACAGGATTTTTTCAGGTCATGACTGCCTGATGATGATGCTTCTTTTATTTGGGGAAAAATAGGAAGTAGGTGTGGAAAACGGGGACAATCACCAAAACAATTTAACAAAAGATATAAAAACATCTTTTGGGATGATGAAAAGGTTTTGGAAATAGCAGTGATGGTTATACAACATTGTAAATTTAACTGATACCACTGAATTGTACACTTAACATAGTTAACATGGCAAATTTTATCTCATAAATATATAAATTTCTATATTAATGTCTATCTACAATTAAACAAAAGAATTTGACTCAGGATTCGAAACCAATTAATCATGCTAAGCACAGCAAAATGTAGTGGACAAGAACTCAGACTCTGCAGCCAAAGCATCAGATGGCAACCATACGTCCACACTGCGCCTCTTAGCTGCTCTATGACCAGGGGCAAACTCTCCATTTCTCAATCTCTTCATATGCAAATAGAAATAATAATAATGCCTAACTCTGTTATTGTCAGGATTATTGTAAAGCCCTTAAAATAGTGTCTGGCACAGAGTAAGTGCTTTTATAAGTAATTACTATTAATTCCATAAAAGAAAAACTAGATTTGTGCCAGGTTAAATATATGCCAAATTAAAACTGTGTTTTAGAAATACAGAGAAAAGTGAGCAACAACTTCACTAAGAATGAGACAAACAAAATGAAATTACAGTTTGGATCCAAGGGGTTTAGATAAAAGAAAAGAAAAAAGTTCAACTTAAAAACTGTTCATTGTTGTAGCATATTACTCAGGGTGACCATCTTTCACAAAAGTGTTTAAAGAGAGGAGATACACACTTTTCTAGAAGGGTTTAGGTGTAATGTTGCCCCAGAACAAAAGTTGGACTTTAGAGACCGTTTGTGGTTGTTTCAAGTATTAAAAACCACAGAAACAAGGATATTCAAATACAGTTCCCCCCACACAATATTTGTCTCTCTCTCCCAAAATATGACTGTATGCTCCAACTTTAAGCCTCTCTTGATGTTTCTTTCTCTCTCTTTGTGAGTCAACTGGCACTTCTCTCATCTACAGTCAGATTATATCAGAATTTCATGAACCACAGTCGGACATCAGTCAGTGGTCTCCATGGGGACCCAGAAAGAAGCCACAGATTGGAAACATCATGTAAGAAGCACAGCTGCCTTGCTGGAGACAGGGAAAATCACTGAAGAGACCCTGAGACAACATGAAAGGGAAGAGAGGTTCAGCTGTCTTTACATCCAAGTCAAGCATCTGAATGACTCCAGCCTCAATTATTATTTGTCTATAGTCTCACACACACACACACACACACACACACACACGCATGCACGCACGCACGCACATGCGCGCGTGCCAAACAACCACAGAAGAAAAAAGTTATTGCATTTTTAATTTTTTAGAATTTTGCACTTACAGAAAGTTGCAAAAATAATATGGAAAATTCACATGTCTTCTTAATTCAGCTTTCCCTAATGTTATCAATTCACATAACCACAGTACAATCATCAAAGTCAGGGACTTAACATTGGTACAATAGCATTAACTAAACTATAGGCTTTATTCAAATTTCAACAGTTTTCCCCAAATGTTATTTTTCTTCAATACAGGATCCCATACTGCATTATAGTTATTATATTTCTTTTTCTGTTTGTTTGGTTTTTGTTTTGAATTTGAGTCTCACTCTGTAGCTCAGGCTGGAGTGCAGTGGCATGCTCCCGGCCACCATAGCCTTGACCTGCTGGGCTCAGGCAATCCTTCTGCCTCACCCTTCCAAGTAACCAGAACTACAAGTGCATGCTACCATGGCCAGATAATTTTTTGATTTATTGTAGAAATGAGGTCTCACCATGTTGTCCAGATTGGTCTCAAACCTGCAGGCTCAGGCGATCCTCTTGCCTCGGCCTCCCAAAGTCCTGCGATTATAGGTTTGAGCCACCACACCAGGCCAGTTATTATATTTCTTTAGTCTCTGTCAAACTGTGACAGTTCCACAGTCTTTGTCTTTTATGATTTTGACACTTTTGGTAGAACAGGCCATCTATTTTGTAGAATGTCTTTTTGTTTAGATTTGCTGATGTTTTCTCACAATTAGATTAGGGTTATATATTTTTTGCAAGATTACCACAAAAGTGATATTGTGTCCTTCTCAGTGCACCACAGCAGGGGATACATGACACTGATCTTTTTGCTGTCACTTGGTTAAGGTGGTATTTGCTGGGTTTCATCACAGTAATGTTACTATTTTCTTCTTTATAATTGATAAACATCTTGGGGGAGATATTTTCAGATTGCAAACACCTAGTTTCTCCTCAAACTTTTGCTCATTGATTTTGCCTACTCATTCCTTGGTGGATTTTGCCTACAACAATCATTACCGTGGTGTTGATCTAATAGTGGTTTTATATTTCCTTCATCTGTACTACATTTATTAATTAGAATTCTTTGGAAAGAAGAGCTGTCCGTTCTCCCTCGTTTATCCCATTATTTATGTAGATCAGTATGGATACATATATTATTAAATAGGATATAATCCAATATCATCATTATTTATAATACTCCTCTAACTGTTCCAGCTTTGGACAGTAGAAGCACCTTCACACTCTTTCCTGTGTTCCTTTGACTAGCCACCATCCTTTTTCAAACACTTTATTTTCTAGCACCATAAAATGTTCCAGGCTCATAGTGTATTTTCTCTGCCCTAGTCCTAGAGTGCACCACCTCCCAAAGATTAATAAAATTCCTTTTTATCAGAGAATGGTATTTAAAAACCAAGATCTATCAGTAGGTGTGCTCACTACTACAGAGATATCATTGCTTCTAGGTCCTATCAGTGTGTATGTATGTATGCTAATCAATGCATATACACATTTATTAATTGGAGTTATTTGTAAAATAGAGCTATCCATTCTCCCTCATCTATCCAATTATTTACATAGATCAATATGGATATTTATTTTATTCTATAGGCTAAAATCAATATTTCTATATCTATGTGTGTGTGTATATATATATAAAGACAGATATGTAATTATAAGTTCATACTGATACTTCTGTTTTCAATTTATTACAAGAGTCATTATAGCCTTTTCCTTTCCTTATTTATATCTTCCTTCTCTAACAGTGAGAAACTCAGATCTCCTTATCTAAGATACATTTATTTATTTAATCCTAGTATACATATAAGGTAGTTACAGAATTGCTAACCTATATTCCCAGAGGAATCATACTTAATAAATAGGACACAATATGTATGTATTCTAGTCAAAACACTTTTCCAAAGTCAGTTAGGTTAGTTCTTTTGGTTCCCATTCCTTTAGGTATAATTATATTATTTACTTGTAATACCATTAAGTTCATTTATTACCATATTCACTCAGTTTAGGTTCCCCTGCCACAGTCTTGGTTGGTTTTAATCATTTACTTTGTTTGATATGTAAACTATTACTATGATTCTAAGAGCCAAAGTTATACAAAAAAGGTATACTTTAGTCATTCATACTATTCTGTTCTCATTCTCCTTTTTTCCAACTGATTTCTACTCACCCCTGCAGGCAACTAATTTCTTCACATTCTGGCTTATCACTCCTGTGTACATATATATATATTTTTTTTTTTTTTTGCACAAATGTATTTACTTATATCTTCTTTCTTATATAAAGGATAGTGCCCTGTAAATACTCTTTTGCATTTTGATATTTTTCATAACAGAATATAAAAGAAACCACTCAAAATAAGTTCGTAGATATCTTCTTCATTTAAATTTTTTAAAACTATTTTTTAATTGACACATTGCATTTATACATAATTATGGAACACCATTTGGTATTTTGACATATATCTATGTTGTGTAATGATCCAATCAGGGTAGCTAGTATATCCATCACCTTATGCATGTACCACCTCTTTGTGGTAAGAAGAGTTCTATAAGCTGCCTGGTCTTTTGGTTCCCCACTCCCCATCTTTAAGAGTTCTTCATGAATTAGGAATAGCAGCAGCCCTTCTTTGGTGGTAGATGTTGTGAATATTCTTCCTTGCACTTTGTCAGTAGTCTGTTGAATTTGTTTATGCTGTTTTAGGCCATAAAATTTTGTAAATGTTTTATGCAGTCAAATTTATCAATCTTTTCTTTTATTGCCTCTGATGTTGAGCCAGAGTTAGAAAGACTTTCCCTCCATCAAAGTTAAAGAGAAGGGCACTTGCAGTTTCTCCTAGTGTTCATATGGTTTTATTTTTTTACACTTTGATCCCTAGGGCATTATTTAAGGGTATAATGTAAGATATAAAGTATCTTTTTCCAAATGGCCATCCGATTTTTCCAGAACCATTTATTTAAGTTTATATTTAGCCCAGTCATTAGAGATGTTAGATTTATCATATATTTCCACATGTAGTTGAATTGGTTTCCGGAATTCTACCCTATTTCATTGGTCTCTCCAAGCATGAGTACCACAGTGATTTACTTACAAAAACTATTAAGTTTTAATATGTGATAGGGCTAGCAATTACTTAAAGTTTTCTCTTTTTTAGTGTCTTCCTTACTATTATTGTATGTTTGTTTTTCTGTGTGCACTTCAGCATCAACTTATATAATTTCATAATGAGATCATTAGGAGTTTTGTTGGTACTCTGTTAAGTCTGTACATTAATGCAGAGAGAACTGACATCTTAATAATATTGAGTGCTCATATAAGAAGACGGGAAGCCTTCCCATTTATCCAGTTTCCATTTGTCATGATTTCTACAGTGTTTACATTTTTTTCTAATACAGGTTTTGCACATCCCTCACTAAATTTATTCTTAATGATTTGATCTTCTTTGTTTTAATTGGAATGGTTATTGATTTAGTCCCTAAATTTGCAAGTGATTTGCCACACAGTAATAAATAATCAAAACAGATGAATTATCACAAACCTCCCATCACTCATAGAAAGTCAAGTCAGAAGTAAGACTGTATTGTTTTGAGGTAAAGGGGAAAAATGATGAATGAGAACTGGTTTAAGTTCCTCAGAAACAATATAATAATGAAGAGCATCACATTTCTGTTTATATTCAAAGTGTTTTTTAAAATAAGTTTTAAAAATACATAGTTTTGATTGTTTAAAAGGGAAAACTGAATGTTATAGAACACAACACTAACTTCCAGTTAATTCTTTCAAGACATTTTGGTGAAGGAAAGGGCAAAGTATCATAGAAAAGAAACCCAGGAGACAGGAGTTTTTTATTTGATATGACAATAGCAAAATTATGAAGAAAGCATTAGAAAAGTACTTTCATATCTATCCTGAAATTGTCATAATTCAGCAACTCCAGAGAGCACATTTCACTTTATATATCTGTAGACGTTATCATGAAAGGTCACCACCTTAACTGCACAAGCAAAATATTATGTAAAACTAAGTAGTAAAAAGTCACATACATTTGGTTCAAACCCTTTTGCCATCTGTTGCATGCGTTTTATGCATTTTAATTATTTTGGAAACTTGCACAGAAGCTCTACGTTTTTTTAAAAATGCCTTCTGTCACCATAGGCAATCTCACAATCTGATGATTCATAGTAATCTCTCAGATAAACATCTCTAATAAGCCAGGAAGAAAAACAGGTTCAAGTTTGATTCAATCTGGATTCCATATTTTAGGGGCTGGCATTAAGAAATCCATGATGAACTTAAGCTTAGAAATATGATTAACAACCATCAGTGATATCTACAGGAGACACACCCATGGAATCTTCATTGATTCTGAACATTTATATTTGTTTGGAGTTAATAAGTAATTCATCAAAATTAGTACAAGATAAAACCTCATTTGCCTATAAGACATTAAATTGGCAATCTTATCCATCAAATTACCAAACCCCAAAAGATAACCAACAAATGTCTCAAAGTTTGTGTTATTAAGTTTATATGCATAATTCAGAAGAAAGTTTTGAAGCTATCACCCAAAATCTATTTGTCCTAATTTTAGGCACAATTGAAAAAGTTATTATAGTTTCCCAGCAGACATTAATTACAAAAATCAAATTCAAAAGAAACTAGTTTGCCAGAAACTAACCCACTTGAGATTTATCAGAGCACAATTGACCTGGGGGGATACAAATATCCAACTCTAGTCCCTTGTGCTTTTGCTACAGAAGAAGGGAAATGCTCGACTTCAGACACTTCTAAACTTCCTGTCTCCTGCAAGGAGGCAGAAGATAGAAGCATTTGTGAAGGTCACTTATCAGGGAATCAGGCTCATATAAAAAGTAAAACTTGGGCCAGGTATGGTGGGTGGCTCAGCCTATAATCCCAGCACTTCGGAAGGCTGAGGTGAGAGGGTTGTCTGAGCCTGCAGGTTCAAGACCAGCCTGGGCAACATGGTGAGATCCCATCTCTAAAATAAATCAAAAATTAGTCCGAGTGGTAATGCGCGCCTGTAGTCCTGGGTACCTGGAAGGCTGAGGTGGAAAGATCACCAGAGCCCAGCAGGTCGATGCTGAGGTGGCCATGAGAGTGCCACTGCACTCCAGCCTGGGCAATGGAGTGAGACTCCAACTCAAAAAATAATAATAATAAAATTAGAAAGATCTGAATTATCCCTGGAAGCAGCTGGAGATCAGGAGAGAACCTGGTGGAGGAGAGTCATTGGACATGGCGGAACACTTCAAAGATGTGAGTCGAAACTGTGTCTGCCCGACTTATCTTGAAAATCCCAAGCAACTGAAGTATGGGTGTGTCTGCTGCCTCCAGTACATCAACTCCCTGCAGAAGGTGCCTGATCGGGAAGGTGTGCTGGGCCCCTTCTGCCCTGTAGTCTCTCAGAAGAAGGACACCAGGCCCATCTCCCAGCTGGGAAAGCTGGTTTCCAAGGTCAAGGAACTAGAGCCCCAGCTGAGAGCTGCTCTGCAGAAGAATTCAAAGATGAAGAAATTCTGAGTGGATATGACCTTGGATGTGGACACCACCAACGACTACCTCATCATCTCTGATGACCTGAGGAAAGTCCATTGTGGGTGTTTCAGACACAACAGGGAGGAGCACACTTAGAGGTTTGACCACTGTGTGTCCTGGGTGCCCCTCGGTTCATGTCTGGTTGCCATTACTGGGAAGTGTACTTGGGCACAAGCAATGCCTGAGATGTGGTTGTCTGTGAACCAGATGTGGGAATCTGTGAACCAGCGAGGAGTAATCGCACTCTCTTCAGAGCTTGGCTTCTGAACTGTGGGTCTGAGGGCAGGACCATACCTCTAAGCCAGCACCAGGTCTCTGTTTTCTGGGTGGCCCCTGGGTGCACCACGTGGGGATATTCCTGGATGTGGATATCGGGATGTTTTCCTTTTATAACCTTAGGGATGGATCCCATATCTTCACATTCACCGAAATTTCGGCTTTTGAGTCATTGCGTCCATTTTTTGCTCATGGAGATGTGACTCCTAATGATCAAAGGTTTCTGAATGTCTGTCCTGGGATGAATTAGGACATTTTCAGTTCTGCAGTTCACCCTGGGCAAGGCATATCAACCTTTAGTCACACACAAATCTGAAGGAAATGGTTAATGACCAAAGCCAAGAAATTTCTTCTTGGTACATATATGGTACAAGGTATAGAAGATAAATATTTGTTTTTCAATGAACTGTGAATACTAATTATGTTGATTAGGAAAATATTGCATATCACATATGAAGTAGTGTCATGTTTTTGGAACTTATGTTTACATTTCTGCTCCATTAAATATTTTAAGTTTGCAGATTTAAAAAATTTAATTTAATTTAATTTAAAAAATAAAAAGTAAAACCTAATCATGGGATTCGTGAATACTTCCCCCTTCCCCCATACCATACTACCACATCAGTTAGGGTCCTGTATAATAGCAGTGGATTATAGCTGAACTTTGTTTGTTTGTTTTTTTGGGGTTTTTTTGAGTTGGAGTCTCACTCTGTCGCCCAGACTGGAGTGCAGTGGCCGCTTCCGGCCACCACAGCCTCAACCTGCTGGGCTCCAGCGATCCTTCCGCCTCACCTTCCAAGTAGCTGGAATTACAGGCATGCACTACCACGCCCGGATAATTTTTTGATTTATTGTAGAGATGAGTTCTCGTCTGCCCAGGCGGGTCTCGAACCTGCGGGCTCAGGCAATCCACTCACCTCAGCCTCCCAAAGGCATGGGATTACGGGCTGAGCCAACGAGCCCGGCACAGCTGAACTTTAAGTTGAAGACCCTTAAGAAAAAGTCTTTGGGGAAACCCAAAGGCAACAGGGGAGACAAAAGCAATGACAATAGAGGGAATTTTAGCCTCAGATATCTACAGCTACAGCAAACAGTAAACCCAGCCTAACACCAAGACATATGAACAGAAAACCTCTCACTAAAGGTCTATTTTACTTCAGTTTTTACTTGACATGCCATGTATGGGTTCCAAAAAAAATTACAATACATGGGAAAAGGCAAAAAGCACAGCCTAAAGAGACAAATGAAGCATCAGAACCAAACTCAGAGCAGAAATTCTGGAATTATAAGACTAAAAATTTTAAATATAAATGCAAAAAATATGATTAGTATGTCAATAGCTCTAATTTGAAAACAGGACAATATACAAAAATACATAGGTAATGTGAGCAGAGAAATATAAATTGTACAAAGGAATAAAAAGGAAGTGCAAGAGATCAAAAACACTATATCAGAAATTATAAAGATGCCTTTGATAAGTTAACCAATACATTGAACAGACCAAGGAAATACTTAGTGAGCTAGAAAATATGTCAACAAGCAGGACTCGGTGGCTCAGCCTGTAATCCCGCGCCTTTGGGAGGCTGAGGTGAGTGGATTGCCTGAGCCCACAGGTTCGAGACCCGCCTGGGCAGCGAGACCTCATCTCTACAATAAATCAAAAAAAATCAGCCGGGCGTGGTATCGCATGCCTGTAATTCCAGCTTGGAAGGCTCAGGCAGAAGGATCGCCAGAGCCCAGCAGGTCGAGGCTCTGGGGGCCAGAAGCGGCCACTGCACTCTAGTCTGAGACTCCAACTCAAAAAAAAAAAGTCAACAGAAACTTCCCAAAGTGAAAAGCAAAGAAAAAAATTCTTTATCAGAATAGAATATCCAAGAACTATGGGAAAAATCACAAGAAGTATAATATATTCATTATGTAAATACCAGAAGGAAGAGAGAGAAGGAGGTAGTGAGGGACAGAGGAAGAGGAAAAGACATTTGAGGTAATAACAGTTGAGAATTTTCTATAATTAATAAGACACCAAAATACACATCCAAGAACCACAGAGAATACCAAGTAGAATAACATATCAAAAACCTGCACTCAGGCATATCATATTCAAACTACAGAAATTCAAAGAAAAAATCTTAATACAGAGGAGAAAGAAAAAAACCCTTACTCTAAAACAAGGATTAAAAATTATATCAGATGTCTCTTCAGAAATCATGCAACCGAGAAGAGGGTGGAGTGAAGTATTTAGAGTGTTGAATGACAAAAATCACCAATCTAGAATTGGATATGAAACAAAATCTTCTTTGGAAAATGAAGGAGACATAAAGGTCCCTCCCCCTCCCACCACCACCAAAACAAAACAACAAAAAATTAGGACATTTGTCAAAAGTAAATTTGTCTTGCAAGAAATATTAACAAAAGTTTCTTAGAGAGAAGAACAATGGTCTAGATTAGAAACTTGGATTGCATGAAGAAAAAATGGATATTATTTTGGGCATGCTGTCCAAAACGATGTCAGGAACAATGCATTCAATTTGAAAAATGGACAACATGCAAGAATACATAGGCAATGAAAGCAGAGAAATATAAATTGTACAAAAGAATAAAAAGAAAATGCTAGAGATAAAAAAACATTATATCAGAAATTATAAAGAAACCTTTGACAAGTTAACCAATACATTGAACATGACTTATAGATAAGTGAAATGAGTGAAAACAATGTTATAAAGGATGGGAGGTAGAAATTGGGAGTACCTATATATAATACAAGGTAGTGTTGCTTGAGAGTAGACTATATTTGTAATAAGTGGATATTTCAAACTCTGTGACATCACTGAAATGTTTTTAAGTGAAGTATAATTGGCATGCCTATAAGAGAAGAAAAAATGAAATTATGTAAAATACTCAATTAAAATCAGAGAAGGCAGAAAAATAATGGGAAAAAAAAGAAAGAAACACATAACAAGGGCAATAAATAGAAAAAGTTACAAATACATTAAAGTTAAACTAACTGTATCAATCATCACTATAAATATAAGTGGTATAAATACACCAATTAAAAGTCATACTGTCTGGGTAGTAGAAAAGTCAAGATCCAACTACAGACTGACTACATGAAATCTACCTTAAATATAGAGACACAGATAGATTATAAGTAAAGTGATGGAGAAAGATAAACCATATTTTCACTAGTCAAAAGAAAGCTGGTCTGGAAGCCCTAGTTAGTGTAATCAGACAAGAAAAGGAAACTAAAAAGTATACATTGGAATGAAAGAAATAAAATTGTCTTAGTTCACAAAGACATGACATGACATGATTGTATATGTAGAAAATCCCAACAAATCAATAACAACAATGAAATACCTGGGACGAATAAGACAATGTTACAGGATATAAGGTTAAAATATAAAAGTCAATTGCTTTCCTAAACACCAGCAATGAACAACTGGAATTTGAAACTAAAAACACAATACCATTTATATTTGCACCAAGAAAATGAAATACTTAGGTATATAATCTTAAAATATGTATAACAGCTATGTGAGGAAAACTATAACACTGATGAAAGAAATCAAAGAAATAAATATATGAAGAGATATTCTATATTCATGAATAGGAAAACTCAATATTGCCAAGATGACAGTTCTTTCCCATTTAATCTATGAAATCAGTGCAATCCAAATCAAAATCCCAGCAAGTTATTTAGTGAATATCAATGAAATAATTCTAAAACTATATGGAGAGAAAAAGACTCAGAATAGACAACTGAGTCTGAATAATACTGAAGTTGGATGAATGACAATACCCAATAATAAACAAAGTTGGGACGAATGACAGTACCCAACTTCAGGTTACTGTAATCAAGACAGTGTGATATTGGTGAAAGACTCGACAAACAGATCAATAGAAGAGAAGAGACAGTCCAGAAATAGACTCACATAAATATAGTCAATTGATCTTTGACAAAAGAGCAAAGGCAATCCATCGGGAAAAGGACAGTATTTTCTTTCTTTCTTTTTTTTTTTTTTTGGTGAGTTAGAGTCTTACTCTGCTGCCTAAGATGAAGTGCAGTGGCAAGCTCACGGCCACCCCAGCGTTGACCCACTGAGCTCAGGCAATTCTTCCACCTCAGCCTTCCATGTAGCCGGAACTATAGGTGTGCACTACCATGCCCAGTTAACTTTTTTATTTAATGTAGAGATGAGGTCTCACCAAGTTGCCCAGGCTGGTCTCAAACCTGTGGGCTCAGGTAATCCTCCCACCTTGGCCTCCCAAAGTGCTGGGATTACAGGCTTGAGTCACCACACCTGGCCCAGGACAGTATTTTCAACAAGTGGTACTGGAACAATTGACCGTACATATCATCCACATACCAAAAAAACAAAAACAAAAACAAAACTATATAATGACCTTACACCCTTCGCGAAAATTAATTCAGAATGGAACACTTAAATGTAAAATGCAAAACTGTAAAACTTTTGGAAAATAACACAGAAGAAAATCTACATGATCTTGAATTTTGCAATGACTTTTTCAGATACAACATCAAAAGCATGATCCTTGATAGGAATAAAATGGCAAATTGGACTTCATTTAAATTAAAACTTTTGCTCTGCAAAAGATACCATTAAAAATAAATAAGTGGAATTTAATTAAACTAAATAGCTTCTTCATAGCAAAAGAACTAATCAACAGAGCAAATAAGCAACCTACAGAATGGGAGAAGATACTTGCAAACTTTGTACTGACAAAGGACTAATATCCAGAATCTACAAAGAACTCAAACAAATCAGCAAGAAAAAAGGAAATAACCCCATTAAAAAACAGCCAAACAACATGAACAGACATCTCTCAAAAGAAGACATACAAATGACCACACACATATGAAAAAATGCTCAACATCACCCATCATCAGGTAAATTCAAATAAAAATCACAATGAGAAACTACCTCACACCAGTCAGAATGGACGTTATTAAAAAATCAAAAAACAATAGATGCTAGTGCAGATGCAGAGAAAAGGGAACACTTATACACTGTTGGTGGGAATGTAAATTAGTACAAACTCTATGGAAAGTGGTATGGAGATTACTCAAAGAACTAAAAATAGATCTACCATTTAATCTAACAATCCTACTGCTAGATACCTACCCTAAGGAATAAAGGTCATTATATAACAAAGACAACCACAACTGCATGTTTATCGCAGTACAATTCATAATTGCAAAGATGTGGAATCAGTCTAAATGCCCATCAACCCATTGATAACCCAATGGACAAATGGATAAAGAAAACATGGTATATAGATACAATGAAATACTATTTGGTCATAATAATGAATGAAATCATGTCACCTGCCACAACATAGATGAAACTGAAGGTCATTATGATAAGTGAAATAAGCCAGACACAGAAAGATAAATTTTGCATGTTTTTACTCATATATGAGAGTGCAAAAAAAAAAAAATCTCATTTAAGAGTAGAATGAGACCAGGCACAGTGACTCAAGCCTATAATACCAGCACTCTGGGAGGCTGAGGCAAAAGGATTGCCTGAGTCCAGGGGTTCGAGACCAGCCTGGGTAGCTTGGCAAAACCTCGTCTCTACAATAAATAAAAAAATTAGCCGGGCTTGGTAGTGCACACCTATAGTTCCAGCTACTTTGAAGGCTAAGGCTGAAGGATCGCCCAAGCCCAGTAAGTCGAGGCTGCAGTGGCTGTGAGTGTGCCACTGCACTCCAGCCTGGGCGACAGAGTGAGACTCCAACTCAAAAAAAAGAAAAAAAAAAGCAGAATGATAGATACCACAGGTTGAGAAGGGCATGTGGGTAGGAGGGGAAGACGAAGAAAAGTTGGCTATTAGGTACAAACATACAGTTGGAAAGAAGGTATAAGTTCTAATTTTAGATAGCAGAGTATAGTGACTACAGTTAACAACGTTTGTATATTTCAAAGTAGCTAGAAGAGAGTACATGAAATGTTCCCAACAGATAGAAATGATAATTAGTTGAAGTGATGGATAAGCTAAATATTCTGACTTGATAATTACATTCTATGAATGTAACAGAATATTACATGTATCCCATAAATAAGTAAAATTATGTATCCATTAAAAAAAGAAAGGATGAAAGACAAAAAAAGGGAAAGCAGCATTTGTAAAAAAATTCAAGTCTATTATATCTTGCTCTACAGAGTCTACAAAAGGACTCTTATAGCATGAATAAGGAGCCTCATAGGTTCCTTTCTCATCTCTTTTAATCCATCCTTGGTAGCTTAATTTTACCCAGTTTGAAAGCCAATCACCTTAATTTCAGCTAAGTGCCAATTTCCTTCAAGAATTGGAGCATAAAGAAGAATAAATTAATGTTCTCTTAGAGTTAAACAGAGTTGGATATCATCTGAAATCCATGTCTTAACAACTTTGATAGTAAACTTCTGATAATGTGTAAAATATCAAACTCTCTAGAATTCAAGATTTAAAACCCCTCAGGATGGAGAACCATCTGTTCACAATGACCCTTGCAGAGGAATTACATTGACTACTGTAAAGTAGTTTAATTTATCCCAGTCAGAAACTATTTTAGACACTGACTCTCAGTAGCTGGCAATCAGCAACTCCAGCAATCAAACAATATTCAATCTTCAAAAGAAAGAGTAGGTTCAAGAAAGCAGATATTATACAAAGGTTAATTCCAGCTTGGATGGAAATTACATGGATGACTCACATAGAAAGCAATTTAAATATAAAAAATAAATAGTATAAATAAAATGGATATAAAATGCAACTTCTAAAAATTTGTAAACTAAACTTTTTAAATGATCATGCTATAAATTAATTTATCTTGCCACTGATGGTGAAAAATGTAATGGAAACTGAGAACTAGATTAACAAGGTAGGTAGGCAGAAAATGTAACTTTAGGTACTAATAATCAATTTTTGTTCTGGTTATTAAGCTAATAACCTGGAAGAAATACAGATAAGTGATTATAAATTCTATCATTCCATAGTTAAGCAATACTACAAAAAAAAAAAAAAGGCAGAACAAGAAAGCTAAGGGAGTAATACATTCCTTAAAATATTGTTTTTCTATTTTATTTGGGAAACAGAGCCAAAAGATGCAGTTGAAGAGCTATAACAAAGATTAGGCCCCACACCTATAAGATTTTTCAAGAAAATTGGGAGAATTCCTGACTACACACTAAAAAAAAAATAAATAAATTCTTAACTAAAGATATTTTTTAAAAACAGATGATTGTGATACTGACATTGGCATAGTGATTCTAAATTTAAAATCAATGGGTATAATTAAATATTAAGCTATTAAAATGATAGAGATATTGTATAGGCTGCATGTTAATAACAGTAATGAATTCAACTTGTTTTCAGGAAAAATTATCATAAATTTTAAAAGCTTTCTGAATTGAGTTTACTCACAAAAGAAAAAATATTAATAAAATGGGGTGAAATGCATTACTAAAAAGGCTACAGAATCTCCTATCTTAAGATTAATGAAGTCAGGAACACATTTATCTTGACTTGTTTAAATGAAGCCAGACTGAAGACTTAAAGTTGAATTAGGTGAAAGTCAGATAAACCCTTTTCATCAGTCATGTCTGTGGTTTCCCTAGTCAAAGTCTCCAAAAAGGCAAAAAAAGTAGTTTTGAAATGTGTGACATTCCTTATATCACAGATAATCTATACACGAAACAGCATAGTGATGGGAAGGTGTCTATAACAACATTTAATTGAATAGAAAAAGTAAAATATATAAGAAAAGATGAGACATAGAGGTAGAAACTGCAGTATAAATTTTAAAACTGATTTTTGAGCCAATTACCTTTCTTCAATTTGAATGTTTTACAGATATGTTTATGACT
>NW_007232367.1:92060-115398 GCF_000164805.1 Carlito syrichta
GATTTGTATGTAGCATTTCCAAAGATCAGAGAGAAATGAGTTATTATATAGGTTTGTAACCCAGGGGAAGATGAACAGTTACTAAAAGGTATTACTAAATTACATACCGAACTTATCCTGGCAGCTTCCATTTTCAGTGCTCATGGAATTTCCATTTATTGCTGATATTGTCATTATATAAAAAGTTCTCATCCTATAACAAAAGCTGGTCAGTACATTCATCAGGAATAACAAGAACAAGACCCATGTAATGTTTCAAGTCAATACTGATGATACCAGTCCAAAATCAGACATAACCAAGTCTTAGCACCATGGGGAATGAAATAGAGCCATTTATCTTTAAAAGTCTTTTAAATATTGAGTAGATCTAATGCTACTAAGAAATAAGGTAGCGCCGGGCTCGGTGGCTCAGCCTGTAATCCCGCGCCTTTGGGAGGCTGAGGTGAGTGGATTGGTTGAGCCCGCGGGTTCGAGACCCGCCTGGGCAGCGAGACATCATCTCTACAATAAATCATAAAATCAGCCGGGCGTGGTAGCGCGCGCCTGTAATTCCGGCTACTAGGAAGGCTGAGGCGGAAGGATCGCCGGAGCCCAGCAGGTCGAGGCTGCGGTGGCCGGAAGCGGCCACTGCACTCCAGTCTGGGCGACCGAGTGAGACTCCAACTCAAAAAAAAAAAAAAAAGAAAGAAAGAAGGTAGCATTAGTTCAAAGTCTTGGGAAGCAGGCTTGTCCTTTTCTTTCAATACTTGTGCATTTAAAATACCCAAAATACCCATATCACATTTTAATGTTCTTCACAGAGCAGCTGACAAATCATTTCTCCAAACTGGAAAAGGGTGTTGAAATTAGAATTTAAAACAAGAGTTAGCAGTAACAATAAAGGCAAGGAGGTCTTCTTCCTTTTTGATACTACATAAAAACATTTTTTAATTTTTTGCTTCTCTTTGTCATATGAATGACATTTGGAAATAACTAATATACATTATAACTAAAATTTTGTGAATTCTCCATCACCCAGTCTGGAGTGCAGTGGCACGCTCACAGTTACCCTAGCATCGGCCCGCTCGGCTCAGGTGATCCTTCTGCCTCATCCTTACAAGTAGCTGAAGCTACAGGTGCACACTACCATGCCCAGCTAATTTTTTATTTATCGTAGAGATGAGGTCTTGCCAAGTTGCCCAGGCTGTTCTCAAACCCATGGGCTATGGCAATCCCTCACCTCGGCCTCCCAAAATGTTGGAATTACAGGCTTGAGCCACCACATCTGGCCTTGTGAAATTTTTTAATTGGCATAGTTAATGTTTTTTTATCAAGGGCCTATATTTTTTCTCATCTTAATTCATTTATTTTTGCTTTTGCCAATTATAAAACATACATATCACACCTTTTCTGAGAAAAAAACTCCCTTACCATTTTCTAATTATTTTCAGTTTTACACATTCAGAAACCACTTGCTAAGCCACTTGTATTGTTTCCTTTGAGGATCAATATATAATGTTAATATGCACATTGAGCATATCTGACAAATATCTTAATATGCTCTTAAAATTGGACAGCAACTACTCTCACACTGCCACCAAGATCACAAGACAGCTAAACCTTTGGGCATCTTCCCTCTACACAATCCCAGATGGTCTTTTCTTTCCTTTGCTTCTTCACATCTTGAACACTCCTATTTTGTTTAACTGTGCTAGAGCATCTAGGGTCACCTACCACCCACTAGGAAAGTTTTCCATTGGCTTTTTCTGTACAAAGACTGTGTATTCCTGCCACTATTTTTTATTTCTCACTCACACATTTTGTTTTCTTTTCCAGCAATTATACTTTACTACTTATGAAAGATCTGCTAATTCATCACTCCTCTTCCTCTTCCTATTCCCAGAACTTTTTGCTCAAACACTGTGCTGGCACTAAGAAAAACCCTATGTCTATTATTTGACTTTCCTAATTATAATCTTAGTAGTCCATTTCAATTAGATTTGAATATGAAGAGTTGATTATTGATAGCTATATATAATTACATTTACACTTATCTTTTTATCTGTATCTACCCATTCATTCAAATTTTAATTTATGAACAAAGCAAATTTAGTTGTTTGGTTTATGTGAAAGGGTTGTCAATGTAGAATGGAAAGTTAATGTGAGCATATAATGATGAAAAGCTGCTTAATGACAGGCATAAATAATCACATTATGATAAAATCTATAAAAATGTTTTACCAACAAAAACACAAGAGTTGCCAAGATCATGTATCAATAAGCAGTAATACAAGCATCATTACTTTGATTAATTGGAAATAATAATACTAAAATCAACTTACATAGAGTCCAAAAAGGAACAGAATGAAAAAAATTTCAAAAACTTCAATTACTGTTAAATAATTTAATTCATTCACAACATTAGAAAACATCTACAGTCAAATGCAATAGACTTATTGTGTTAGCAGAGTAATAAATTCTGCTTAATGGACCACATATTTTATTTAGTTGATTGACTTTAAAAAAAAATAAAAGAAAGCCACATAGGACTTTAAAAATATATTTTTTAATTGAGACAAAAGATCTCTGAAACATGAAGAGGCATACATAAAGTATGTAGCCTAGTGAATGAAGGACTTAAACATAAATGTGAAGATACAGGAAAGTAAAGTTAACCACCAATTTAATTAGCAAAGCAATTCTAAAGCTACTATTCAAGATGGAAAATTTTTTAAATCCTGGAATCAGCTCTGAAGACAATACTTTTGGATAACTGCCATATTACTAGGTCATGCGTCTGTGTTTCTTTCCAAAAAATTATCATAAATTCATTAAAATTATGCTCAAAGCATGAAACTCCAAATCAAAATACAATACTTATAGAGAACATTCTTTACCGTAGCAGAGATCAGAGGTGTAAGGCACAGTTCCATGGCTAAGTCTAAGAAAACAACGTATTCTTTTCTCTATTTCCTGGCTAGCATTTCTATGTCAAACTCCTACCTGGGTCTAATAGCACAGGTTCCTAACTTTTATTAGATTTGAGGATAAAACCTATGAACCATCTGCAGTAGAATGTACATAATACCATACACATAAAAGTAGTTTTAAAGACATCTCTTCTTCACTTCATTCTCATCCTCAAGTTAAGGGTCCACAAACTCAAGTCAAGAACAAATAAGATACAAGGAAAAAATCCATACTAGGCAGCACACTATTGAAATGTCTTTAAAACTACACTATACCCTTTAAGTGCATAATGTGTACTGTAAAATTTGACTGGCAGATACAACATA
This sequence comes from Carlito syrichta, assembly GCF_000164805.1. Classification (NCBI taxonomy): domain Eukaryota; kingdom Metazoa; phylum Chordata; class Mammalia; order Primates; family Tarsiidae; genus Carlito; species Carlito syrichta. The sequence goes on from NW_007232367.1 coordinate 95,336, forward strand.
GTGCCAAAAACATCTCAAACAATTAACATTTTTCCTCTACAACTCTCCTACTGTCCCTAAGTGACAGATGCTAGGCTAGATTGAAACAACTGAGAGTAAATGACTCCCAGTTAGATCTACTTCATCAGAGTATACTGTGTTCAAATTAACAGACTAATCAACTGGCTTAAAACACCATACACTGTACATCCAAGTCAAAATTTCTAAAAATTAAAAGAACAGCAATAGTGTTCCAAATAACTGTTTTCAGAGAAAGCATACCACCCTAAATCTAGGATGAATATTATAGAATATCAATACGTGATCAGCATCCCACAATCCATTTCATATGGGCTTGGAACTAGAGAATTCAGGATCATGACCACCATTCACAGACTTTCAGTTTCGTCTGCTGAGTCACTTTTGCTCACTCATCTTTTCTTTTAGTGTTATAAGAATTAGTGTGTTTAGTAATGAATATACTTTTTCTATTCCTTTGAGAAGAAATCTATCTGTAATTATTTGGTGCTGAATGATAAATATAGACTTGTTTTAAAGAATATCATTCAGCAGAATTCCATTAAGTTGCTATTTTGAAAAGCTGACTTGATCACTGAATACATAAATAGACTCCCAACACAGTAAAACCATATTGGGTTGGGTTTGCAGCTGTGTTAATCTTGTTTTATCCACCCATATGATTGGTCACTTAACAATAAAAATTACCAGTAAAAATAACTGCAATCAGTTCAACACAAGACTATTTGCTGGTGTTGGGATCCCTCTTACCAGTTATAAAATCAAGATCTTAGCTCCTAACACAAGGACATACAGACGGCTTCATTCATTTCATTCCATGCCATTCATAACCAAAGGAAGGTGAAATAATTGATAACAGTCATTCCAGAGGGTCACTTGGCACTGTGTATCAAGAGTCTTAAAAATGCCTACCTTTGGTTCTGCATATTCTTGTATAAGAATGCACTCTAAAATGATTATGAAAGCACATAAACATGTATAAAAAGAATGATCATAACAGTATAATTTATAATAAAATGCTTTATTAAGATGTCTAAATGTTTGACAAGAGGACTCAGCCCTATTTTGTGGCATATCTATCACATGGTTAACAAAAATTATGTTTTAGAAGATATTTTATGATGTAGGAAATTGTTATGAAGTATTGTGAAGTAGGGGAAAAGAGGTTATAAAACACTAAGAGTATGATCCCGTTTTTGAAAAAAATAAATGTAAATTTATGTGCAGAAAAAGACCTGAAAGAACATATACCAAAACATAACCATAGTTAATCCCTGGGGTGGTGGAAATACAGAGGCTTTAAATTTTACTCTAGTTGCTTCTTTGTATTTTCTGTTCTTTTGTATAATGAGAATGTATTACTTCTAAGGAAAAAGTTTTTCTTTTAGGTTTAAACCTTAGCAAGAATGGTATATCAAAAATTATAAACTTTGAGAAAGAAAATTTTGGAATGTTGTCCCTCTACCACATAATAAAAAAGAGGAAATGTCTGCTGTTGAGATTCATGTTATACAATTTGTTATTTGAAGAATCAGTACTAGTCATATAACCCCCAATCCCTGTTTGCTCTTCTGAAATCGAAGATACCACTATCACTCCATATCTTCCTCTACGTTGTCCTTTCTTTTTTTTAGTAAATTCATAATTGACTATATTCCTCATCATTTTTCTTATCACTCCCATTCCCCATTCTCTTTTTTTATTACTAAATAAAAAATTTTAAGCAATAAAAATCAACTACCTTATTATCCAAAATGATTCCAGCAAGGAAGTCTTTTCACTAAAAAGAAAGCTATAAAGAAGGCACAAACCAGAAAGAAGAAAAAAATTTCATAAAGAACAAAAAAAAGTGGAGTTTTATATTGGTACTGAGCAGAAATGAGAGTGAGCAAGAGACAAGATGAATCAATCCTTTCTTCTTAATATTTTTTGTTCTCTTTAGTTATTTAGATTAAAAAGTCTGCTAGGGGAAGAAAAAATATTACCTGCATTCAGGAGAAAGATAATCATTCCAGAAGTAAATGACTAACATTGGCTACTAAGTAACACTCACTGAGGCAGGCATAAGGTTTCCATTGCTTACTGGATAATATTTTTAAGGAATAGCTTGGCTTTTATTTATTAAATGTACGTAATAGAACGGGTTACCAGAATAAAGTAAGTTACATGATAATAGTCATATAACTTCCTAATTCAAACTTCATGTAAGAACCCAATTTTTAAATGTAATCCTTAGTTCTGTTATCGGCATTATCAGTCTTTATAAAAATCATCTCCTCACTGGGTATGGTAGCTCATGCCTGAAATCCCAGCACTTTGAGAGGAGGAGGCGAGAGGATTGCCTGAGGTCAGAGGTTCGAGATCAGCCTGGGCAACTTGGCAAGACCTCCTCTCTACAATAAATCAAAAAAATAGCCAGTTGTGGTAGTATGCAACTATAGTTCCAGCTACTTGGAAGACTGAGGTGGAAGGATCACCTGAGACCAGCAGGTCAAGGCTGTGGTGGCCGTGAGCATGCCACTGCACTCCAGCCTGGGTGACAGAGTGAGAATCCAATTAAAAAAAAATCATCTCCAGCCTCAGTTTTTAACCTCTTTGAGCACAGCTGGTCAGAGGGAAGTGGTAAAATCAAGGGTGAAGAAGAGTGTAAGAGAGAGGAAAGAGGCTAAAGAGAAAGAAAGAAAGGCGGGGAGGGGAGAAAACACCAAAGACGAAGGGATGATGGGGAAAGGTAGGGATGGAAGAGAGACAAATACTGATTAGCCATTGATTGATGAGAGAAGTAAGTCATTTTACACACTTAAAATACATTTAGGCCCATAATACAGAAATAGACTGCAAGGAGAAAAATCATAGTATTTTATCAAATTCAAGGTTTGGGATTTACCTAGAAAAAAACCACCAGGTTTTATCTTTTTTTATTTTTTAAGAAAAAGAAAGACATGAAAGACAACACTCTTAATAAAAACACTGCAAATCACGAGGAAAACTAAAACTTCATATTGACTTATTCATTTAAAATTGGTCACTTCAGTGAAAAAAACAAAAACAGCAATCAGCTGCATACATTCTTCCCTCAGAGTGCTTTTGTACCTGGAATAAAATAAATAAATAAAATAAATAAAATCACATGTAATGTTCTCAATGAACTATATAAAAATATTAAATGCCAAAAAGAAAAACAAAACAAAACCCAAAATGTTTGTCTTTAACCAAAAAACCTGATAATTTCCCCCTAAAGTCCAATTATTCCTGAAACACACTGCAAGTGGGAGGGAATGTAGTTCTGCATAATACTACCACCAGTTTCTCTTCTTACATGAAAACTCTTCTTACCAAAGATGATTGGTTTGACAGAAAAGAAACTATGAAGAATGTGATTCCAAAACATTAATCTTCAAGAAATATGTAATAGTTCAGCATCCTTGACCATACAGAAACTGTCAAAGAATGACAAAAGCACATCTGAAAGCCCAACAAGTGAAGAAGACCAAAATAATAAAATGATTTTCTGAGGGAATGACACCAAGAAGGACATAATAAAATAAATTATTACAAGATAATTAGATTATGCAGACATGTTCTTCAGATCCCAGCACACAAAGGTCTTCCAAAATAATTGATTCAGCATGGTTGGATATCATAAAAATCTTCTTTAATTGCTAATTTACCAATATTTGCCACTTATCTACTCTCATTCATGCATTTATCCCAAACATATTTCTAGGGACCACATGTATAAACAAAGGGTAGGTTATTCATAATAACTCAAACATAAGTCAATGATAGTACAGAAATTTTTAAGACTTCAACTTAGATGAGAAGCTCAATTATTCCTCTACTATTACCTTAATTCTAATATCCAAGAGTATTAAAACAACTAATTTCAGATTCCATTTTTTTTACATTCTTGTGAATTTGCTTATAAGTCATTAAAAAGGCAAAAAGAAAAATCAAACTATTATTAAGAGGAGACTCAAAAGATCTAAAATCTCCACTAGTTTGAAAGGAAGAGCTTGACATAAAGTCACTTTTTTTTAAATCCAAACACTGCACTTACATATAATATTTCCATTAAAAATAAAAAGAGTGATCAACATGAGGGTTCCAAAAATACATATGATATGAAGAAATACAGAAATCCTAAGTGATCAAGGACTCTTTTTCAAATGGTCTGAAGAGCCACAAGCATGAAGTTTTCTGAAACCAAGCATGAATGTGTACTAACTGGAAAGGCTGAGTATTGGAAATCAGTCCTTTGGCCTGGGCATGAGCCCTACCACTGGTTTCATTTCGACATTTCAGCATACCTTGCTTTCCTACCTAACTTTATTCACATATTTTATAATGGATGCCCAGAAGAAATAGCATATTACTTTCAACCATGAAGTCTTCTCACTATTCTTAAACTATTTGAGGATAAGTAGTGTCTTATCATCTTTGTATCTCTATTCCCTAGCATCATATTATTCCATAGTAGGAACTACAGTAATAATGATGATGACAGTCAACATTGAGAGGTTACTACAGATGTACCTGGCAATGTTTCATGTGCTTGGCATATATTATTTCAGTTTTACAACTCAATTAGTTACTATTATTAGTCTCATTTTACAGACAAGAAAATTGAGGTTTAACTTCTATTGCCAAAGGAATGAATGACATGGGATGAACATGGCTTTTGGATTCAAACAAAAATGATGGCGTTCAAATCCTGGTTCATACACACTATACAATAATAATAAATTTGGGGAATTTATTTACCTGTTCTGAACTTCAGTTTGCTCATCTATAAAATGGAGGCAGTATCTACCTTATTGTGCTGCTGGGAAGATGCAATGTGATAACACCTGAAAGCACCTACCTCATTACCTGGCACATAAGAAGCCTCCAAAGGTTAGTCCTTCTTTGACTCTACAGGCCACCCATCTCCCCATTACCACTCTGTAGACTGGAGATATCCTTTAAGCTTACCCCTAGTGGGTTAGTGGTTCTCAAACTTCAGTTGGTATTAGAATCACCTAGGGAAGTTAGTTTACATACAAAAGCCCTGGCCTGTTTCAAGAAGACCAGGCCTTTGTGTTCTCTATTAGCTCTCTTGAGTGCGACAGACATCAAGATTTGAGGAGTAATGCTCTACAGTCTTTCACCCCCTAGCCACTTGACTCTACCTCCCATCCATGACAGAGTTTTAACTTCCTAATGTTTAAAAAACTTGGTGAACCTCCTTTTGTCCTATCAATATCAACCAAGAAGATGTCTCAGTAATTTCCCTGATTTCTCTACCAGCAAAGAGAAGGGTAGGTGTTAAAGTAGGAGTTTATGATTTCTGGAAAGTAAAGCATCGATTAGTAGATTCTAGAGTGACATATACTAACCACTGGGTTACATGCCCCTCCCTTCCCCTAATCAACTGCTAAATTCTACCCAAGCCTACAGCTAACTAGAACAGCAAGATGCCTGAGTCAACCCAAGGAGCAAAAAGTGATGAAGGTACAGAACTAGAAGACAAATTTGCAGTTTCCACTCAGTTTATCAATGCCAATCACTCAAGTGCACAATAACCCAAAACTGACAGAAACCTTTAATGAGGATAAATTATAATCAATCTTACCAAAAAAAAGGATTCAACAGAATACTGGTTTACATAAAACAACAGTCTCCCAGACGGTGATTAAAGAGACTCCAATAAACAGAATATGCAGAAAACAATTATGGTAACATTATGTTAATATTGATTTTAATTAACTGTTCAAATTTAAGCAGCATTAGTTGCTTTTTTTATTTCAGAAAATCTAAAATTTGTAATAAATCATTAAGAAGCCCAAACTCTCCATAAGGGTTCTAACAGAGAACTTAATTGTAAGGAAGAAGTAGAATAGCAATATCATGTGTGGTTCTCAAATTAATTAACTATTTGTAAATATTATTTGACTACCGGAGCAAACAATTTTAAGAAAATGAACAGAATAAAAGTTAGCTTTAGATTTCTGGAGATTCATGCTATCAAAACTCTATTAACTGGGCTTCACCAATAAGAAAACACTAGAAACTGGTATTTCTGATATTCCCTAATGCATATCTTCAACCTAGTGGCCATTACCCATAATTTTGAAAGAAGTTAATGATTTTAAGCATAATGATCACAGATGGAAGAGTCAATCAATAAATGACATAAATTATGTCATAGATTTCTAAAGAAATAACATAAATTAATTGAATCAATTTTTTAACTCCAACTATGGGAAGGGGCATATACAAAAAATAATCACAGCCAGGCACATTGACTCACGCCTGTAATCTCAACATTTTGACAGGTCAAGTAGGAGGATACCTTGAGGCCAGCCTGGTTCAACCAGCCTAAGTAACAGAGTGAAATCATGTCTTAATAAAAATAAATAATAGATGGGCATGGTAGTATGCACCTACAGTCCCAGCTACTCAGGACGCTGAGGTGGGAGGTTCACTGGAGCCCAAGACTTTGAGGCTGTAGTAAGCTATAATTGTGTCACTGCATTCCAGCCTGGGTGACAGAGAAAGGCCTGGTTTCTAATTAATTAATTAAAATTTATTTGTATCTACCACAAACACTAGACCGGGTTATAAATTATTTGAGAAAAAAAGGTGGGGTAAAACAATCTATTTACCTTTGTTCTAAACTCCCTTTAAGTCTAACACATAAAGAAACACAGTGCTTGTTTGTAGAGATATAGCTATATTAATTTAATTAACAATTAATGTATCTGTAAAGGGGGAAGGTAATCATGGTTTCAGGGAAAATACTAGAGGAAAATTGGGAAAACCCAGAGAATGTCTTCTCAGCCATGTTATGGATAAGCAAAGCCATGGGACAAAACCACAATTACCATTAAAGAAAAAGCACACAGTAGAAATTGAGCTGCAAACTGAGGTACAGAGGAGCCGAACATGATGAGCCCTGGGAGAAAGTGTAGAAGTGAGAAATACTCTGGAGATGAAAAACTTAAGACAGTATAGTGGGCAATGCCCTGATAACTATTTGTAAAGCTGTGCTTACACAAATAACATGCTGGTATTGTCTCTCCCATTCTCAGTCATCTTCCCAAGCTAAAAACATGTAGGCTGCTTCTAAAGGTCAGTGAATCAATACGCAATTTTCTCTTGTATGAAGATGTAAAAATATGACTGCTTAAAAGTATTACAAGCCGGGATCGGTGGCTCAGCCTGTAATCCTGCGCCTTTGGGAGGCCGAGGTGAGTGGATTGCCTGAGCCCGCGGGTTCGAGACCTGCCTGGGCAGCAAGACCTCATCTCTACAATAAATAAAAAAATCAGCTGGGCGTGGTAGCGAATGCCAGTAATTCCAGCTACTCGTAAGGCTGAGGCGGAAGGATCACCGGAGCCCAGTGGGCGAGGCTGCGGTGGCCAGGAGCAGCCACTGCACTCCAGTCTAGGCAACCGAGTGAGACTCCAACTCAAAAAAAAAAAAAAGTATTACAGAACTTAAAATTATAATTAACTTTTAATTCAATTATCTGGTTTCTCTCTCCCTATCTAGACCATAAACACTATGAAGGTAGACAATAGGACCATATCTTCTTGTGTCCAATATCTTACCCCAGTTCTGAACCAGGCAAATACATCCAGGTGATGAGTATTAGTTGAGTGAACAAAGGGTGAATCAATCCATATGTAAGAAGTAGGAGATAAATGCTCAGAAACAGATTAAGCGAAAGGTCAGATCAAGGGGAAAAGGAAATCTGGGAGGTCAGACACTCCTAAAACTACTCCAATAACAATCTAAAGGCTAACAGATACTTTTACCAAAAACATAATTTTATGAAAAGCAGTGATTGACAAATCCAGGTTTAGAGTAAGGAAATGGAAAGAATAAGCATGTAATGTATTCTTTGCACTATCTGTATTTCCAGTTATCAATATTTTCAAAGCTTTTGTTTTCTTTAGAATAGAAAAAAAATCTATCTTTACATGCATGACAATTACTTAAAACAACCTCATAAATTTCCAAGAGTACAATAGAAACATAAGAAAACTGACTAATGACATTCCTAGGTATATGCTCATTCACATCTATGAAGGCACAAATATGAGTTTGTAAAAAAAAAAAAAAAAAAGATATTTTTAAAGTGTTATTTAGATTAAAAAAAAAAAATAGGGGGAAAAACCTTTGCCCAGTGTTGGACCTGATTACCTTAATTATTTTAACTTTGAAAGAAACTTTAATGTATACAGAATTGAACTTAGCCTAGTCTATCATCTACAAATATTTTAAAAAATAGTGGCACTCTGTTGTTCATAAGATAGTCTCATATAATTATTTTAATTTCTTTTAAAATGTTTTACTTGCTAACTTTTCCAGCAAAATTGCAATTTAGACATGCAGTTCAAAAGTCATAAATCTCTTACTTTTTTTAGAGTGAAACAAGATTAATGGAGGATGCTCATTCTACAATGGCCTGGACAGAGACTTTACATTCCAAAGCACATGTGCGTGTGCGTGTGTGTGTGTGTGTGTGTGTGCGCGCGCGCGCATGCCAACATACTGTTCAGTGATTCAATTAAAGAAAATGATCAGAAATGTCTTCACAATGAAATAACCAGACTAGAAGTTCTTGCATAGGTGTTTTTTTTTTCCTTCAAGCAAGTGGCCATCAAACAGAAATTCCACACACATTAGATGCTGTAACCATTTCCACATTTAACAGAATTATCATATTGCTATAAAATGCTGACCCCACTTAAGGATCCTGCTGGTCAGTGATTTCCTCATTTTATCAAGCATGTGAAGGCCGTTATCTTCCAGCTGAATGTTGCTACAAGGTGAATACACAAACACTGTTTGCTTAGACGGTGTTATCTGGACAAAGAAGTCTCTTTGCCAAAGTAATATAAATCATTTCCCAACACATCTCAGAAAACAGCCTGGATTTCTGACAAATCTTAACAGTGTAGTACCCTTTCAAGGAACACTACAGATTAATTAATACATATGCTGAAAATAATGTACAAAACCAACCTCAGGTTGCCATGCTAATGACTTCATTTTGGTGAGTTAGTTGCTTAGGCTTCCCACTAATCAAATTTTCTTGAATAATTATCAAGAGATGAATTCTATTTTAAAAAGAATGATAAAAGTAATGAAAAGTTTTCTTAATTTATCATACAAAGCTAGATTAGTCTACCAGAGATACTGCCGTATTATACTTCTTTTGTGTGTGTGCACTCATGTGTGCACGTACCCTAAGACTTTAAATCAATCTTTGGTCTCCTCGTAATTCATACTACATAGACATCAACCAGTATCTCTTTTAATCCACAAATGAATATAAAGTGATCCTTTGTCATCAGAATCTCAGACAATATTTATTCATATTTGGTCAGAGAAAATATTAATATTCTATAGAAAATATTAATATTTTATATAAGTTTATCTAACAAACCTATAGGCATTTTTAATGCAGCCCTGATTAATTCAAAATTCATCAGAACTTAGCAGACAGCACAAAAGATGCAAGTCCCAATAGCAGTAGCAAGTTTAACAAAATGCTAGTGATATCAAATTTTTAAAAGCAACCAACTTGGTGACTTCATACCGTCTTATTTAGTGAAATAATGTGTGGTGACAGCGTCATAACGCTTAACACCATAGAGCTCTTCTGGGGCATGTAGGTACTCTGCTAACAAGTCAGACACACTCGCTCCTTCATTTACACGAGGACACAAGTAAGCAGGGAAGGATGGCACAACACAGAAAGAAAATAAATTGGGAACGCGGGCAGTTGCCCAGGTGATAGGAAAGCGCCTGGTTGAAAAACCTGTGGTCACTAAGCAGCAGCAAAGACAATGAAGAGATTCCTGTCCAGCTTCACAGAGCTGCAGTAAATTCAGATTAGTGGAATCACAGCACACCCTGGTGACAAAAATGAGCTACCTCCAGCTGGTCTGAAAAAAGCACTATGAGAGTAAGGAGTAGGCCACCTAACGTTTCTTCAAATCTTCCCAAGAAGAACCAAAGCACATTGAATAAACTTGCACCATTAAGAAAAAAAGAAAAACAAAAGATTTTACATAATACAAATGCTAGTAATATTTTTTAAAGCATCTGGCTTAGTGGCTTACCAGCAGTGTTGGCCTTCAGCAAGTTTTTAGATTGCTTGTACCTCAATTTTACATTTGGGGATTTTTCTTTAAATTCCTCACCTTACAGGGTAGCTATAAACATCAAACAAAGACAATATATGAAACATACTTAGAACAGAACCTGGCACACAGAAAACACTATAAGCGTTCATTACATAAATAAAATCAGCCTGGTTCAGTGGCTCAGACTGTAATCCCACGCTTTGGGAGGCTGAGGTGAGTGAATTGCCTGAGCCCGCAGGTTCGAGACACGCCTGGGCAACTTGGCGAGACCTCATCTCTACAATAAATCAAAAATTAGCTGGGCGTGGTGGCGCGCGCCTGTAGTTCCAGCTACTTGGAAGGCTGAGGCTGAAGGATCGCCAGAGTCCAGCAAGTCGAGCCTGCTGTTCCTAATTATTCATCTGTTCCTAATTTACAGATGAGGAAACTAAAGCATCTCAGCTAAAGCCCCACGGATCATTAGTGAATAAATGAGGAATGAAGACATCTTAGTCTATTACAAGCAAATACCTCTCAGCTCTTAATGACTAAATAGGTGCAAAATTCCATTACCACTGGGAATTGTATTTTGAATCACCCAGGATCATAGTCAGTCTAAAGATGTCTGCCATACTCCCACCCCTCACCCCACAACACAGCCAAGAACACGATATAGTAAATTAGGGAGCAGAAAAATTTTTTCTCCTTGAGAGGTGGAAGACAGGAAAGTCAGTTATCCTGAATGACTCTCAAATACGATCAACTTCTTCATCACATAGTAACTGCCAAGTCTAGTGCCAAAATGTGGTAAATTGTAACTTTGTTCCAACATAGAAAGAAAGACCCATAAAGAGGGTTAGATGGAGTAGACAAGTTCACCAGCTGCCTCTTTCTTCACCAGTACCACTGATAATTGTTTCAAAACCAACAAGATCTGGAGCAAGTGCATTCTCCTTGAATATGACCAGACTTGACAATGAAAGAAAACCAGCCAGTTCCTCACTCCCAGGTGTTAGCTGAAAGTTATCTAGCAGCAGCTGGAGTTGAGGTACACACAAGTTCTGTCCGATCACTCTCTACAGGAAAAGGAAAAAAAAGGTATTTTAACATTAAGAGTGAAAAGATATGGGTAAATAAATTGAAAATACGGGCTTCATCTGCAAGATGTGTAACCACTCCAGCTCAGGGCTCTCACCCTGTATAAAAATTAATCAATCCTTTACTAGTCTTATGAATCAACTAAATCAAATGCTGTGCTCAGAGTCAAGAGAAGATTATTAGCTTGACAACTGTCTCCAACTACATCTTTACGTATTTGTTTATATAACAAATAACAAAAAAATACTTCTTACCTACAGAAGTTTATCATTTACATGTATTTTATAAATATAATAAAGGAAAGTGATTTTCCTTTTAAACAGTAAATGCAAATTAATATTCTGAACAGACACTCTGCACGAAAGCCAGAGTTTACCTAGTAATGGTCAAACTCCTAGTAAATGGCAAATCACTTTACATGAATCATTTCACAGTATGTGTAGTTCATTAAATTCCATCCAATGCATTATTTTATCAACTATAGGCATCTTCCTTAGTACAGGTTAAGTATCCCTTTGTCTGAAATGTTTGGGATCAGAAGTATTTTGGATTTTTTTCAGATTTTGAGATATTTGCATATACAAAATGAGTTTTCTTGGTGGTGGGACCTACATCTAAACCCAAAACTCATTTATGTTTCATATATACTTTATAAACATAACCTAAAGATAAATTTATTTTTAATTCTTTCCTTGTAGATTCTGTGTGTTGTATACCCACTTCTTGACTGTGAGTCTTCACACGAGGACAAGTATGTAATTATCCACTTGTAAGTACTCAAAAAGTTTCAGATTTTGGAGTATTTTGGATTTCAGATTTTTAAATTATGGACGCTCAACTTGTATCTTTTTAAAAATATGCTGTACATATGAAATAGTATACTCAAACTGTTACAAAATATTTCATTTACCACCTCTCAAATTTGACTAAATGTTATCGTTTATGTTTTCTATGTGATATTTATCTCAGAATAATAGAGCCTCAAACTTTACAGCAGTATTAAAAGAGCCTCAAGTACACCAATAGTGACCGAAGCAAAACAATATTTAATATAATCTTAAAAATTGTTTACAATTTTTATTTCTGCATAAAATAAGTATGGGAAATGTACTATTTAACCAAATAATATTCTAATCATAAACTTGTAACATATTTATATTACCTGGCCATGCATACCCAAATTGACTTCTCAAAACCATTGAGCACATCAGATATTTTCTTTATTGTTTTTAATGAAAAAAATAGTTTTCCTTTCTCTGAAGAGAAAGCAATGAACTTATCCAGGAATATTTCTCTTTCTTATTACTCTTCCAAAATACAACTTGATTTGTGTTTAACTACCACAGTTAAGCTAATTAGCATATCTATAGACTCACATAGGTATCATGTGTGCATGTGTGTGGAGTGAGAATATTAAATCTATTATCTTAGCAAATTTCAAGTACACAATACATTCTTATTAACTAGTCATCATAGTGTGTATCAGGTCTCCACAATACATTCATCTTATAACTGAAAGATTGTACCCTTTTACCAACATCTCCCCATTTTCCTCACCCCCCCAGTCAATGACAAGCACCTTTTTTTATTATAATGTTTTTATTTTAAAGATGTGGGGTATGATTCAGGGTTAGGTATATAAGTGGTCATCATACCTGTTTGGAGGTGAAGTTTGGGCCTCCCATTTGGCAACCACCATTCTACTTTCTACTTCTACGAGATCAGCATTTTGGATTCTACATGTAAATACAATCATCCAGTATTTCTCTTTCTGTGCCTAGTTTATTTCACTTAACATAGTAGCCTCCAGATTCATCACTATGGCAGAATTTCCTTCTGTTTTAAGGCTGAATGGTATTCCATTGTCTATATATATTTACATTTTCTTTATCGAGTCTTTCATCAATGGACATTTAAGTTATTTCCATATTTTAGCTATTGTGAATAATTTAGCAATAAACCTGGGAGTGCAGATATACTGTAGATGTGCTGATTTCATTTTCATTGGATATTTACCCAGATGTGGGATTGCTGGATCATAGGGTAGTTCTATATTTAAGTTTTTGAGGAAAAATCCATACGGTTTTTTTCCCATAATGCCTTTACCAATTTACATTCTTATCAACAATGTATAAGGCTTCCTTTTTCTCCAAATCCTCACCAACACTTATTTTATTTTGATTTTTTGGTAATAATCATTCTAACAGGTATGCATTGATAGCCCATTGTGGTTTTGATTTTGCATTTTCTTGGTGATTAGGGATGTTTAGCACCTCTTCACACACCTAGTGACCATTTGTATGTCTCCTTTGGAAAAATGTCTATTCAGGTCCATTGCCTATCTTCTGTTTTTTTGTTTCTGTTTTGTTTGCTACTGAGTTGAATAAGTTTCTTATATATTTGAATATTGACTCCTTACCAGATACGTTATTTTAAAATATTTTCCCAGCCTTAGGTCACCTTTTTATTTTGCTGTTTACTTTGCTTAGTAGAAACTTGTTAGTTTAGCGTAATCCCACTACTTATTTTTGCTTTTGTTGCCTGTGCCTTTGGTGTCATATCCTAAAAATCACTGCCAAGACCAATGACATGAAGCTTCCCCCTATTTTTTCTTCTAGAAATTCTACACTTTCAGGTCTTACATTCAAATCTTTAATCTACTTTGAGTTGATTATTTTGTATGGTGTAGAATAAGAATTCAATTTCATTCACTTCCAGGTGGGTATCAAGTTTTTGCAATATTTTTTTTTTTTTTAAATCTGTCCTTTTTCTATTGTGTATTCATGGTGCAATTGTCAAATATTAGTTAACCATAGGTTTATTTCTAGGTTTTCTATTCTATTCTATTGATCTATATCTGTTTTTATGGCAGTACAATACTGTTTTTATTATATAGCATTGTAATATAATTTGAAGTCAGAAGAATGATGCCATAGGCTTTGATCCTCTAAGACTGTGTTAACTTGGGATCTTTTGTGGTTCCATATGAATTTTAGAATTGTCTTTTCTATTTTTAAGGAAAATTCCATAGAAACTTTGAAAGGGATTGTAACTAAATCTGTGGCTTGCCTTTTTCTTGATTTTTCCCATAAATTATTTTCTTCGTTTCTTTTCTTTTTCTATTGACAATGTTGATTCTTCTGATCCATGAACATTAGTTATCTTTCCATCTATCAGTGTCTTCTTCAATTATTTTCATCAATGTTTAATTATTTTCAATACATAGATTTTTCACCTTGGTTAAATTTATGCCTAAATATTTTATTCTTTATGATATTATAAATGATATTTTCTTGATTTTTTGGATAGTTTACTGTTAGAATATAAAAATACAATATTTTGTCACAATTTTCATCTATTTATATTGTATATTCATATTAAAAATTATATACTTACCTTTACCAATTGGTTATACTTTCATATGCTTTCATGTTCCTAAGTAGCATCCATTCATTTCAGCTTAAAGAACTTCTTTTGCAAACTTCTTTTAGCATCTTGTAAGACAAGTCTAGAAGTGATGAACTACCCTTAACTTTTGTTTGTCTGCCAAGGTCTTTATTCCTCCATCATTTCTGCAGGCAGCTTTACCAAGTAAAGTATTCTTGGTTGGCAGGTTTTTTTCTTTCAGCATTTTAAATATTTCTTCCTACTTTCACCTAGACTGCAGGGTTGCTGCTAAAAAATGCATACATACATACACACACACACACACACACACACACACACACACACACACCTATAGCCTTATGAAGCTTCCCTTGCATATAATATGCCTCTTCTTTCCTAATGTTTTCTTTTTTTTTTTTTAAGAGTATGCATTGTTTATTATTTTGTATCATTTCTCCCCCACCCTGCCAACTTCCATCACACTGGCACACACTCATGGGATCAGTGAAAACCCATTTAAGAGACCAGACTTCTGTGTGGTCACCCAGACACTAATGAACACCCCTCTTCTTCTGAACATTGTACCTCATTTTCCTTTGCTCGACCACTTCTTAGTCCTCAGACCTTATTTCCTGGCTCTGGGAATTAGCACAGGACACAAGCTTAGCCAATTAGAGTGTTCCATTCCCCTAAAGACAGAGATGAGAACCCAGATGGACCAATGACTCTGCTTGGAATTATGGGAAGAAAATGTTTTCCCACTGGGTTACTAAGCTGGCAGAATAGAAGCCTGGAGCTGATGGGGCCTATTCTCCACCATGAGGAAAGAGCCCTCCTAGGATAAAGCTAACGCAGAAGAAAGCCGAGCTGAGAAATAGGGAATAACTGAGTCCAGATAACATCACTTGTGCCCTGGGAGCCAGTTGTGTCTAAAGGCAGATAAGCTCATAAAATCCCCGTTTCACTTAAGTCACATTGAGTTGGGTTTTCAGTCATTTGCAACCAAAAGATTACTGGCTGATTCACAGATCTGAGATCAAATGAGGAGACTTTAGTACATACCCTTCCAGTTTGCTTTCTTTGTCCCTAAACAGAATTCAGTTTAGAAGTAAGAATATAGTGTTTTGGGGCTCTGCCTCCATGGAGACTGAGGACGAATTCCATGCAGATGCTGGTCTGCATGACCAGCCAAGGCACAAAGAAAGTCACTTCAGGATCCGGATGTTCGTTTTTTGCTCGATGTTCATCTTCCCTAAGGACTTGGAGAACTCCAGGAAGGACATAGCCCCATGCTCGTCTTCATCAGCCTCCTGTACAGTGCGGTTAGCAATGCTCTCCAGCTGCTCTTCTGTCACCTGAACTGCAACCATCAGCCAGAGAACCTGGAGCATCTCTTGCCTGGAGATGTCCATCTCCATCCAGGTCATAGAGTTGAAAAGCAAAGTGAAGTTTGTTCATTCTGATGTTGAGGGATTCGGGTTGTTTGGGGTCTCTGATTCCTGGGGACTCCTCTTCCACTGGTCGAAAATGAGCCAGAACCCTGACAAAGCCTGAGAAATCCAATCGCTGACTTCTGCTGGGGAAAAAGCTGTCTATAATGCAGTCCCCCAGAGGATTCACGGCCAGGGCCCCAATCTGCTGGAGATCCATGCGGCTCAGATAGCCCTTCTTATCCCTGTCCAGGGCGCAGAACTGGTGGTGCAGGCGGAGCAGACTGGCCTGCGAGAAGCCAGTCTCCCACTGAACAGTGTCCACGTGGGGAATGACCGCGGCGTGGGAGCTGCACAAGCCCATGGAGGCGCTGGAGGCAGGAGCGCCGGAGCAGCAGCCGGGACCTCCACGTTCTCTCCTCCCACCGGGGATGCACGGCCGCCCCAGTGGCCCTAGGGCCGAAGGTCACAGGTCTTTTCCTAATGTTTTCAAAATTATCTTTTCATCTTTGAATTTTTGACAGTTTGATTATAATGTGTCTTAATGAAGACTTCTTTGGATTGAATCTGATTGAATATCTTTTAAGATTCATGTACCCAAATGTCCATATCTGGATGTCTAGATTTGGGCAGTTTTCAGCCATTATTTCTTTAAATATGCATGCTCCCCCACACCCTCTCTTTGTCTCTCCACACCTCCTCCTGGAAATTCATAATGCAAAAGTTAGCTCTCTTGATTTTTCCCATAAATTATTTTCTTCATTTCTTTTCTTTTTCTTTTTTTCTCATTCGACTAGATATTTTCAAATGACCTGACTTTAAGTTCACAGATTCTTCAAGTCTGCTGTTGACACTGTCTATTGCATATTTTATTACATCCATTGTATTCTTCTGCTTCATTATTTCTTTTTTTTAAATCTTTCTCTTTACTGAACTTTCCATTTTCTTCATATATTGTTTTTCTAATTTCATTGAGTTGTCTCTGTGTTCTCTTGTGGTGAACTGAGCTTCTTTAGGACAATTATTTATAATTCCTGCCAGGCAATTCAAAGATCCCCATTTATTTGGAATTGGTTAATAGAATATTACTGTGTTCCTTTGGTAGTGTCATGCTTCCCTGAGTTTTTTGTATGTGTTCATTGAAGTCTTACATTGTTGTCTTCATATTTGAAGAAGCAGTCACCTCCTCCAGTCTTTACCAATTGGCTTCAGGAGAGAAATGCCTTCACCAAACTGCCTGTCAGGGGATTCTGAGGTTCCCTCAGGCCTTTTCTATGGATGTGCCCACTCCACACCTTTTGTTACCTTTTGGTGCAGAGAGGATTCTTAAGATTGCATGTCTTCTCTCTGGCTTCCCATTTGTTTTCCCTTGGGAAGCATATCACTTCAGTGCATCTGTTCTTAGATTTTTTGCTCCAATTATGTGCTGTAACTCTGCTGAAATCCTGGACTATTACAAAGGTTCTCTGATCCATGAGTAGTTGTCAAATTTGATGTTTCTGGGATGGTGATAGAAAGCTCCTATTACACCATCTTGCTGACAACACTCCCAGAAAAATTAATCCCAGCACAAGAAGAATATTATCTACTATTCCTGTTCTGTGTTTAAGCAGTGGCTGGCTCTCCCTTTGATATCTATCAACTCTTCTTACAGAAGAGAAAACATAGATTATTCATCTTTGGTATACCAATACTAAAGAGATAGGAGGTGTTTGATACTTGTTTATTAAGAAGTACAGACAGAATACTGAGTTCAGCTGCCCAGTAAAAGTTGCTCCTGAAGAACAGGACTCCACCATACCAACAGCTTTGACATTTACAGAACAGATTCAGGGACTTCCGGCAAGATGGAGACAAGGCAGCATGGTCTGTGAGACCCTCTGTGAAAGAGAACACTCTTAAAGACCCTAGCTCTCTCCCAAGGGCTGCAGTTTCCATCTTCGGCAGCCTGTTCTTCACAGGGAACTCAGCTGCCACCGCCACCGCGGCCACTATTCAGACATCAAAGCAGTCTGGGTTGCTGCCGCAGCCATGGATGCCGCCACTGCAGTCACTGCTCGCCCATGCCTGAGGCAACCCATGACTTCGGACCGTGAAGGCCCCGCAAGCAGGATCTTCTGAGATCGCCGCTGCCCAGCTGCTGCTGTCACTGCCACTGCCACACCACATCCCTCGCCCAGAGCCAGGCCTGTGGAGCTTCCTCCATGTACGGGGAGGTGGCCGCCGCCGGTCACGGATACCGGCTCACTCCCTTCTGGACTGCAGGCTTCAGCAGCTGCAACAGTGAGATAGCACCACCTGCTGGGGATCCAAGGTAACAACATCAAAATGGGAATGACAGATGCTCTTCCCCCTTGATAAATAGACAAGGCCAGATCTGAGTAATAGACTGGGCAGGGAGCCCATAAGTGAACTGTTCTTCACAGCAGGCCAGGGGCAACTGAACCTAACTGTGAACAATTCTACCAGCCTGCAAAGACAGCTAGAAATCACAGCTAAAAGGACATTGAACTTAAAGGAAAAGTCTCAGAGTGTGCTTGGTTGGTTCTGTTAGTCTACTGACTTTAATCTATCCTTTTAACCTTTTTTTCCTTCTTTTTTTCTTTTTTCTTATTTCTTTGTAAACCCCATCTTTGTATAGAGGAATAGCACACCAACAAGGAGGTTGGTCAGCAAGTACATTAGCATCACTGTATGATTTAGTTTTTTATATGGCTGTTGGTAAGTTTTCAGTCGTGGTTATTGTTTTTCTTTACATTTGTTTCAGTATTTCTCTCTCTTTTCACTTGCCAGTCGGTACACTCATCTGTTTTCCCTCTCACTCCTCTCTCTCTCCACCCCCTCACTTCCCCTCACTGCCTGCTCCATTCTCTTCCCTCTGTTAACCTCATTTTGCTTTCAGGGAGTGAAACTACAACCCCATCGCATGGACAGACTCCAAGGCAGTGGAAAGTGGGTTTCAGACTATCCATATACCTGTTGGCGGATACTGGGATCTGTAAAGAGATTCTGAATCACAGCTCACCCCTTAATTAAATCTCAAAATTGCAAAAAGGACTGCCCTCAACCTACAGTCCAACTCCAGAACTGAACAAAGCAAGAGGAAATACATTAGGAAGAATAGGAGATTGAACAAACAGAAGTAAAAGAAACCCCTCCACTCCTGAATAACAGAATTAAAGAAGACGGGAAAGTAGAGGGAAGGGAAAAGTAGGGAGGAAAAATCTGCACAAATGAAGAAAAACCAAAAGAAGAATATAGGGCTCACATAAACCCCTGGGAAGGCAGACACTGAGAAAACAGACTTCGGAACACGAACAATGAAGAACGCCCAAAATGACTGGTCACAAGCAACAAACCCAGACATCAAGGCATTAATAGAGAGAATAAAAAAACTTGACGAGACAAGAGGAAAATAGGAAGAAGCTGATGACAGAAATAACAGCAGTAAAGAATGCAGTGATGGAAATTAATAACAAACTAATAAGCATGGAAAGCAGAATTAGCCAAGCAGAAGAAAGAATCTCAGAACTTGAAGACCAAAATATGGAACTAATCCAAACTGTCAAAAACATAGAAAGAAGCTTAAAAAGAAAAAACCTTCAAGAGATGAATGATTACTTCAAGAGACCCAATCTAAGAGTAATTGGCCTTCCTGAGGCAGGGAGAGAGTCAGAGTTCACACCAGAACAAACATTTTGTGAAATCATTCAAGGAAACGTCCCTAATCTCATCAGTGATGCAAAAATTCAAACACAAGAGATTCAGAGAACCTCTGAAAGACAAGAAATGAGAAGACCAACTCCTAGACACATAATAATTCGCCTAAACAAAGTAGGTATAAAAGAAAAAATCATAAAGGCAGCAAGAGAAAAGGAAAGACCACCTACCAGGGAAGACCAATTAGAATAGCAGCAGATTTATCTACAGAAACCCTCCAGGCTAGGAGAGCCTGGAGCCCTATCTTCAAAGTTATAAAAGATAAACAATTTCAACCAAGAATAACCTA
>NW_007232368.1:0-15158 GCF_000164805.1 Carlito syrichta
TCAGAATGGCAATTATCAACAACTCAAAAAATAACAGCTGCTGGAGAGGGTGTGGTGAAAAGGGAACACTTCTACACTGTTGGTGGGAGTGTAAACTAGTGCAGACCTCTGTGGAAAGCAGTGTGGCGATTCCTAAAAGCTCTAAAAATTGACCTTCCATATGACCCTGCAATCTCCCTACTGGGAATATACCCTGAAGAACACAAATCACTCTATAAAAAAGATACCTGCACACGTATGTTTATCGCAGCATTGTTCACAATAGCAAGAACCTGGAAACAACCATGCTGCCCATCAAAAGAGGACTGGATTTAAAAAATGTGGTACATATACAGGATGGAATACTACACAGCCATAAAAAAGAACAAAATCATGAATTTCGCTGCAACCTGGATGGAACTAGAGTCTATAATACTGAGTGACCTCTCACAAAAACAAAAATCCGAATATCATATGTTCTCACTTATATAATGGACCTTGAACATCCAATGCAATACTATGAGAAAATGACGGATGGTACTGGGAAACTATGGGGGGGAGGGGGATGGGATTAACAGTAGCAAATATCTGTCGGGGGATGGGAAAACACTTCTTATCTACAGGGTGCCTGAATGAAACGTCATTGTACACCTAACCCTTAACTCTACCCCACAAAACCATAATAAAAAAATACTGATTAATGAAAAAAAAAAAAAAAAAGTTCTCTTTGTGAAAAAAAAACAACAGCTCTATTACAAAGTGGGCAAAACATATGAATAGACAGTTCTCAAAAGAAGACATATGAGCAGCCAACTGATACAAGAAGAAATGTTCAGCTTCACTAATCATCAAGGAGATGCAAATTAAAAGCTCATTTGGATACCACCTAACTCCAGTCAGAATGGCCATCATCAATAACTCAAAAAACAACAGGTGCTGGAGAGGGTGTGGCAAAAAAGGGAACACTTCTACACTGTTAGAGGGAGTATAAACTAGTGTAGCCTCTGTGGAAAACAGTGTGGAGATTCCCAAAAGATCTAAATCCCCGCAATCCCCCTATTGGGAATATACCTGGAAGAACTCAAATCGCTCTATAAAAAAGATACCTGCACATGTATGTTTATCATAGCATTGTTCACAGTAGTAAGAACATAGAACCAACCGTGCTGCCCATCAAAAGAGGACTAGATTTTAAAAATGTGGTACATATACATGATGGAATATTTCACATCCATAAAGAACAAAATCATGAAGTTCACAGCAACCTGGATGGGCGTAGAGTCTATAATACTGAGTGATCTTTCACAGAAACAAAGAACTGAGTATCACATGTTCTCATTTATAAGTAGACCTTGAACAATTACCATAATACTATAAGAAAAGAATTGGCAGTAGTGGGAAACTGCTGGGAAGGGAGAGGGGAAGCAAGATTGGCAGTCGTGGGAATCTGCCCAGGGAAAAGGGAGCACACCTATCAACAAGGGTACCTGCATAATGACCATTTGTATACCTAACCTGACTTGTACCCCATATCTTTAAAATAAAAAATTAAAAATTAAAAAAACCAAAAACAAACAAAAAAAATTGGGAACATTAAAAAAAAAAAAGTAAAACTTTACAGATAAAATTGAAGACTTTGTACTTCTTACAGCTTCCTGTTCGTTCAGTCCATTAAAATGTTACATATATGAGTGTGTTTGTGTTTGCATGTAGTTAGTTAGTTGGTTAGTTCCTAGATAGTCTTCAAAAATGGTTGCCACGATTTCTCTCTTTTTTTGCATACTCATGGCATCAGTTCTTTCAAGTGCTGGAGACTTTTCCTCTCCCTTTGACTCTAGGCTTGTGCCCTCCATTGATCAGGGAATGCAACAGAAGTGACATTTTAAGTCTTCTGACTCTAGGCCTTACAAAGTATGAAAGCTTCTGATTTCTCCTTCTGCAAAGTCAGCTGTCATGTAAGAAGGACAACTACCCTAAGATCACTATTTAGAGAGGAAATGCATGCTAGCCACATGAAGTGGCTATCTGGAAGAACTCTGAGGCTTCAGACATGCAAACAAAGTTTTCTCAAAACTTCTAGCCCAGACCATGTGAGAGCTGAATTCAGCTGAGTGAGAGACTTTATCCAATTCAACAAAATACACATAAATATTTATACCAATAAAAATATTAATTGTGTCCAAACTGACAGCTACTTCTACTAATGCTCAAATAAACCTCTATCGGACTTGCCCTCCCATGAATTGGAACAATAAATAATGGATAAAATATTTAAGAAACAACAATAAAAACTTATTTTAAGACAATGAGGAGTTACAGAAAGCAGGTGCATTCTGAGCGAGAGTTGACATATGGAAGAAAAGTGAAGTTCTCTTTTTTCATTGCTTATCTTAGCTTAAGTGCAAGCTCCAGTCTGTACCGTGTGGGGCAGCTAAGACTCTGATGACGTTGTCCACTACCATTCTGGCTTCAAAAGCAGAGATCAGAATTTGAAGTCACCATGATTGTTGGAACGTAAAGAGCAGATCTTAGCAAGAACAGAACTAGATATGGAAATTCCAAACTCTGTCTATAAATTCTTCCCAAATATCTACCTGACCACTAAATCACTCATACATGGATTAGAGTTTAAGTAACCTATGACTAAAGTAACAAACTGAGATTTGAGTTGCTATCCAAGAGAAAAAGTTTGCATTTTTCTCCCAAGCAAGGAAACATCTATTAAAACAAACAACTAAAACCCCATACTCTTTGGAAGAATAAAACAGAATCTGTTATCTTCATAGCATAGCATTTACAGTGTTTAGGAGACAATCAGATTACTTGATATCTGAAAGAACAGGACCGTGAGATGCCTCCTAAAGAGAATAATGACGATACCAGCAACAGAAGCTAACATTTTTTTTTTTTTGAGTTGGAGTCTCATTCTGTCGCCCAGACTGGAGTGCAGTGGCCGATCCTGGCCACCGCAGCATCGACCTGCTGGGCTCCAGCGATCCTTCTGCCTCAGCCTTCCAAGTAGCCGGAATTACAGGCATGCGCTACCACGCCCGGCTGATTTTTTGATTTATTGTAGAGATGAGGTCTCACTGCCCAGGCGGGTCTTGAACCCGCGGGCTCAGGCAATCCACTCACCTCAGCCTCCCAAAGGCGTGGGATTACAGGCTGAGCCACCGTGCCCAGCTAGAAGCTAACATTTAATGAGTGTTTTCTATGTTCCAAGACAATTTATGTGTAATTTTGCATGTATTATTTAACTCCTCATGACAACTTTAGTATGTCAATACAATTGTTTTATCAAATCACTATAGCACCAAGAAAACAGAAATCAGTTTAGGCAAAGGGAAATTAAATACCTGAAACGGAACAATTCAGTGGTTAAAAGAACTGAAAAAGAAAAAAAAGGGGAAGGGAAAGTTTATCCAGAAATAAAAAAGTGGGTGAAGTCACTACTACCCTAACACTGTCTCCTAGGTCAATCTGCTGCTATTACAGGAGCAACTCTTGCACACTTACCATAGAGCTTGCTACTTCCAATATCTTCATTGAGGGAAAACCTTGCCTGCTGCTACCAGCATTATTGCTACTATAAGAGTCCCTCTAGTATGCAGTCATCATGGCAGTTCTTACTTTTTTACTGCTGTATAATCTTGCAGAAGTACTTCCCATTGGCAAATCTACATTGGAGTGCTATGAGCAAAGGGTACAAAAATGTAAATAATAATTGTGTAGGCCTTGTAATCCAAGAAGAAGTTAGAAAGGCAAAGATGTGAATTTAAACAGTCATATTCAATACAATTATTGTTGTCATTTGAGGAAACAGAAATTTCGGCTGCACAAGATCACACACCTAGGATCTAGTGGAAAGTATTTGAACTCAGGAAGCTTGACCCCAGAGGCTGTATTCTTCATCTGATGAACAATAACCTTACTTTTGTTTGATTTTATTTTTTGAGTCGGAGTCTCACTCCGTTGCCCAGGCTGAAGTGCAGTGGCGCATTCACAGCCACCCGTTGACCTGCTGGAGCTCTGGAGATCCTTCCTCTTCAGTCTTCCAAGTAGCTGGTACTACAGGCACACACTCCCACACTCCAGCTAATTTTTAAAAAATTTATTGTAGAGATGAAGTCTCGCCAAGTTGCCCAGGCTAGTCTCGAACCCATGGATTCAGACAATCCACTCGCCTTGGCCTCCCAAAGTGCTGGGATTACAGGCTGAGCCACTGAGCCTGGCCTAATAACCTTATTTTTAATTTTTCTCAATAGTAAGCAAAGCCACAAGGAATATATGTGTCTTTGGGTACACATGCTAGTTATCTTTTTGGTATTTACCTAAAAGTGATTAATTTATCATTCTTTAGATTTTCAAAATTACTACCTTATAACCGAGACTATCATCTAATTTCAGAGTCCATGTTTGTTTTGTTTTTAATAATTATGTCAATGCTAGCTTTTGATGCCAAGTGGCAGAATTTAACTTTTAATGTGTTGGTAAGGAAGTTTGACAGCATGTGACTTGCATGTCCTAATGTCAAAATGACAATATTTATTCTTCATCTGCTATTTTACCATTGTATTCATTGTTACTTTAATATTTATAATGTCAAACTATTCTTTTTCAGCAATGAATTGTAACCAGAGAGGTTTTCATAGACTAAGAAATTAATGTATTGACTTAGTTGATAAATTAAGAATTTAATTTGACATCATGAAAATGATTCAGTGAAAGGGAGTATCACACTATCTTAAATGTTGCAGTCTTATGAGAACACTGTACTGCCAAAAACTTCATAATAAATGGTACATTTGAGAGCTGAATGAAGGCCAAATGACCTCATGACAGGTATAGGGATAAATAGTTCTTGCAGTTTGAACAAAGAAAAGTGGTAAGAGAACTGACTCATCAGAAGGCACACAGCAGTATTTCTAAAACAAAACAAAGCAAAAAAATCCCTCAATATATACCTTTGCATTTATTGGCATATTTAAGTTTTGAGCAAAACTGCAACATAGATCTCTTCTTTGTACATATTACCTAATATGAGTCTAGAAATAAATTCGTGAACAAAAATATTATGAAGAATTTAAGTACATGTAAGTAAATCAATGTACATAAATATACACATACATTTGGTGTCTTGTTTTAAGATGTAGTAAGGTTGGTTCTGCTACCAATAGATTCCAAAATTTTAACTTTTTAATTCAATAATCATTTCCAATTAACATTACTATCTAAGGTGAGTGTTTTAATTATTAGGTCTCTCACTTTCATGTAATAAATCAGTCAGTCTTCTGTCTTGAGACTGCCATTCTCTGGGACTCATTAAAATTATCATTTGTGTCCAGCAAAAAGAAGAAAAGGATATGAAAGAACTCATGAAATATGATATGAAAGCAAAACACACCATTTTCATTCACATGCCTTGGAGACTAAACAGAATGGATAGTCTTATTTATCTAAAGAGACAAAGAACAGAGTTTGGGAATGCCAGAACTACCAAAAGTTAAAAAGGGGAAAGTTCTTTTTTTACTTTTAATTGTAAATATATGGGGTACAATTCAGAGTTAGGTATACAAATGTTCATTATGCAGGTACCCTTGTTGATGAGGCATGCCCCCCTCCCCTGGCAGTTTCCCACTACTGCCAATCAAAAGGGGGAAGTTCTAGAAGAGGGTGAACCACAGAGGAAAGAGTTCAAAATATGTATATTAGTTTTCCTCAAATCCTTGGTTCACTTCTGAGCCATTAATGGGATGAGAACCCAAGTAGTCTATAAACAAAAGGGCAACTGGAAGCCTAAATTTCTGAGCAGAGACTTCTGTCAATTCCCCATATCATGGTAAATAGAGTTTTTTGTTCAGTCCTAGTTATGTGAGAAGAACGTGTTAAACATATTAGACTTTCTTTGAAACTGTGCTGCAGAAGCAAATACAGGTCTTGGAATTAAGAGATTTGTTTTAGGACTAATAAAAAATTGGAATTGACTACTTCTCCAAGGCCTAAATCTAAGCCTCCAAGATCAGGTGATCTGTCAATAATGTAACTGTCTGCCAGGGCAAAACTTAACACTCAATACAGGAAGACATCTTCATAATTTATCAATCCACAATATCCAGAGTATAATTAAAAATATTAATCCTTAAGCTAAACATGACACTAGGATCTGTTGTAAGAAAAATCAGTCAATAGAAACAGATCTATTAATATTCAGCATGTTGGAAATAGCAGACAAGGACTTTAAAATAATTTTAATAAATATGCTAAAAAACACTTTCAGAAAAATTTGATGAAAATTGTAGCATTTTAGGAAGAATATTAACACTGTAACAATAAATCAAATTAATATTCTAGACCTGGAATATAAAAATATGTTATCTAAAATTAAAAATAAAATCACTGGATGGATTAGTAGTAAATTTAAAAAGAAACATCAGATTCTCAATAACCTGCAGTAGAATACCAAGTGACTAACATATGTTAATTGGAGTTGTGGAAAAATAAAAAGAGAATAAATAAAACATAAAAATATGTGAAGAAATATTGATTGAAAGCATTCCACATTTAGCTGGAAATAGCAATTTATAGATCCAAAAAGTTCATGTAGAAAAACATGAAAGAAAAAAAAAACCTATGCACATTATAGTTCAACTACTGCAAACCAAAGGTAAAGACAAAAATCTGAATAACAGGCAGGGAAAAAATGTTATATCACAAATAGAGAATGTTGGCTAAATTCTCGCAAGAAATAGTGAAAGATAGACATCAATATAATGACACTTTTAATGTGCTGATAAAAACAAGAACCAAAATAACTGTTATCTAGAATTATTTATACAATAAAAATTTATCTTAAAATTGAAGGTGTAAGAAAGACATTTTCAGACAAACAAAAGTCAAGAGCATTTTAAGAGCATCTAAAAAATACTCAAGAAAATAATTTAGGCAGAAGGAAAATTCTGACAAATAAAAAGTCAAATGTATAGACAGTAATGCAGGGCACTGCAAATGGTAAATATGTGTGTGGGTACATATATGTAAAACCTCTTTCTCTTTTTTGTAAATTATTTAGGAGTCAATTTGATGTTTAAAGTAAAACTTATAACAAAGTATTTGGGATTTGCATAATATATAGAACTAAAATATATAACAGAAGAAGGATGGCAGGGAATGTAAATAAAATTATACTGTAGTAAATATCCTACAATATATATGAGATGGTATAATATTAATTCAATATATATTTTGAGAAATTAAGAATATATGTTTTAATTCTTGGAGTAATTAGTAAAACAAGTAAATGATAAAAGAAGCATAAGTAAATAAAAAGCATGATAGAAAATAGAATAGGATACTACTTAACCTCAAAGAATAATGGAAATAAGTAACATAAAAATGAAGAAGATAGTATAAATAGGAAGTGAATGGAAAGAAAGTAATTTTAAATCCACTCATATTAATAATTACACTAAATGTAAATGGAATAAACACTGATTAAAATGGAGATTTTCAGACTGAATAAAAAATTGTCTCAAGCATATTCTGTCTACAAGAGACATAATTTATTAAGATGCAGAGAAGTTCAAAGTAAACAGATGGAAAATAGTCCTGTTATACAAACAATAAACCAGGGAAAATGGTATTGTTACATTAATATCACAAAGTAAGCTTCAAGACAGGAAGATTGCCAGATGTGAAGAGGTATGTTTTAAATGTTTAAAGAGTCAGCTTATCAAAAAGACACAGATCTAAATGTGGGTCTCTTTGATAAAAGAGCTTGAAAATACATTGATAAATCTATAGGAAGAATAGACAAATGTAGTTGGAGACTTTAACTCTCTTTGAGTATTTGATAAAACAACTACACAACAAGTAATCTGTAGAATAACTGAACACTATCAAGTTACATTATATATATAATACTTGTTCAAATGCATATGCCATTATCATCAAGATACAGCATATATTGCTCTATCTATAATAGTCCAACTTACAGGAGAGTCTCTGTCAATAAAGTCTCCGTACCCAGACATTGTTTGATATTCTAGATCCAATTCTCTCATAATCCCAACCTACATTTTTTTTTTCCAACTTTTTCCAATTACATTAGCAGGTCCTGACATTTTTGGTGTGTTTGGCTAACCCCTCCAAGAGAAAAGACTGCTTTTATAGCTCTGGCTATAATACAGAGAGAATCAGTTTTAAATACTCAGTAACAAACCATGGCTCTATTCAAGGGAGAAAGACAAGAGCCCTCCTGGAAGGGCTGTTACCTCATTTCTCCCCTGACCTAGATTAATGCAAGGAAATGTCATGATGGGACATATACTTCTCACTGTTAAGTGAGTTTTCTTTTGGCCTTAATAGTAATGCATCCTTAGAAGTAAAATGCTTTCAAAAATGTGTTTTCTAAATACAAATTAGAATTTTTAAGTCATCACTTAATATATAGGTATGTAAGGCCAGGTACAGTGGCTCATACCTCTAATCCCAGCACTTTGGGAGGCTGAGGTAGGAGGATTGCTTGAGCCCAGGAGCTCAAGACCAGCCTGGGCAAAAAAGCAAGACCTTGTCTCTTAAAAAAAAATCAAAAAATTTAGCTGAGCATGGTGGAGCACACTTGTAGTCTCAGCTACTTGGGAGACTGAGGCTGAGTGATTGCCTGAGCCCAGGAGGTCAAGGCTGTGGTAAACCATGATCATGCTACTGCACCGCAACCTGAGCAATAGTGAGACTCTGACCCAAAGAGCACAAAAATAAAAATAAAAATAAGAATGGAGAGAGATACAAGGATAAATGATCAAGGTGACTATTGCTGTAGTAACTGGTGTTTGTCCCCATGAGAACATCTGAAAAGCTGTACATAGTATACCTCAGAATTGCCTGCTTGAGGAAAAATGAGGTAACTTGTGTTCAGTGTTATGGACAACGCATGATAGTAAGAGTTTAATATAGATATGGTGGGGCAGGTTTAATTTACAAAAAGCCCAGACTATATACTCCTTTTAACTCCAAGTCAGAGATCCAAAAGAATAAGGAATCACTGAATAGTTTAAGTGGGTGAAGAAAACCTGAGAAATATATTGTGTTTTTCTTTATAATGCTAGAAATGCTATGTTTCTTTAACAAGAAGATTTTTTTTTATTCTAAGAAATATCACCAATTATTTTTTCAAACATTGGGTTTCATCACATTTCTACTGTTTTCTTTTAGGAATTATGTTGAAACTGCTTATTTCATTTTATGTGTCTCATAATCTTTTCCCCCTCATATTTCTACAGTGCTATATTCTAAACACTATCCTTATATGTATCTTTAGTCCAGTGATGCTCTTTTTAGCTGCATCATATCCTATCTATTATGCAAAATGCTTGGGAAAAAAAATCTAGCATGTGATATAGACTAAAACTCACAGACAGAGTGGCCCACGGCCTTATTTAGCTAGGATACAGATAAAGGGACTATGGGACTCTGCTACAGGAGAAGGTTCTTTCCCTGCACCCTGAGAGTGATGTAAATTCAGACACTTCTTTGGCAAATAAGTATATATATATATATAGGACAAGCAGCACAGGTTTCTTTTACTCCCCAATCCCCACCATTAGACTATTTTTTTCTTTTTTCTGTCTGAATCTCTGATCAGAGACACATTTTTTGACAACTTTTTAGACTAACTGGTTGGAATTTGCTAGTCATCTTTCATAGAGGAGAATGCCCTTTCAGGGTCACAGTCTTATGCAAAGATATCAATTTCAACGTTTTTTCTATCACGTAAAACCTAAGCTATATTTTTTACCCCTGCAAAGATATTAAACCATATTTTTAATCCCAAAGGACAAAAGTTTAAGTCAAATATTACTACAGTTCTCTTTGTGATACCTATAGAATTTATTATTACCTTTTGTTTCTAGAATTCTTAGGGGGAATATTGGTTCAGGCTGCCAACAAGCCAGACCTAAAATAATCAAAGTCAATAGAAAACCTTAAACAGCATGCTATGGCAAGTATAAAAGGATGTTTCTGAGGTGGAGGACAAAACAAGACTCAGCAAGCAGGTAAAAATAGGTAGGAAAAAATAGCTAGCATATAGTGAGAATATGTCACTTAACTCTGTGCTGAATACGTTTGAATACTTCACATGTTTTAGATTCTTGCAATACCTTGTAAGGTAAGTACCATTAGGTTAATTTTAGAAATAAGGAAACTGCCCAAGATCACAAAGCTAGTAGGCAGTCATGAGCTACAAATTCTGTTTTCTATGACTCTAAAGTCAATTTCTAGCCAGGTGCAGTCGGTTCACACCTGTCATTCCAGCACTTTGAGAGACAGAGACAAGAGGATTGCCTGAGCCCAGGAGTTCAAGACCATCCTGGGCAACTTAGTGAAACTTCATCTCTACAATAAATTAAAAAAAAAAATTAGCCAGGTGTGGTGGTACATGCCTGTGGTTCTAGCTACTTAGAAGACTGAGACAGGAGGATTGACTGAACCCAACAGGTTGAGGATGCAGTGGCCGTCAGCAGGCCACTGCACTCCAGCCTGGGCAACTCAACTCAACTCAAGTAATAATAATAATAATAATAATAATAATAATAATAATAATAATAATATAAAGTCAATTTCTATGACACTAAACCACTTTTCACCAGTGCCTAGTGAAAAAAGATCTGAGCTAAGGAAGATAGAGGCACAAGAAGGCATCTATGACATATTTTGGAGCACAGGGGATTGGTTAGACAGGGACAGGTATCATAACTAAAATGAATTAGGAAGGAGAGGAAAAAAACCCTTTAAAAAGGGCAGATAAAGGAGAAAAGTAAGAATACACATTCTTTTCAGGATAAAATCCTGGTCCTAGGTTGTAGTCCTTCTTTGACACCCACTACTGGGTTTCCTAAAGCATGACCTTTCTTATATTTGAGGCTCAACTTTCTCATCCATAAAATGAGAGAAGATAGAGTCCAGGTCATAAACACCATCCTCTTAGGCCAAGCTTCCTATGTCTCCATGCCAGACACCATGGCCTAAACCACACAGCGGGATCTTGTCGACTGTGTTTCAGCAGCAGAAGAAAGGTGGAGAAACCACCTCGGGCCAAACTCGTTAACGGTTGTTTCATTAATCACAGTTTGTGTTTCAAATCTAAAGACAATCTGTCCAATTAACATTGAAGCTCTGGCAGCCCTGAGGAGACCTTTAGGAAAAGACAATTTCACACAATTGCTAATCATGTTCACATTTAGGAATGTGGTTACCAAACATAACATTCTCCTAGGGACATCTGGAGACCCATCCAAAGGAGGAACACAGGTTTCAAGCACCTCCACAGTTTGACCCCTTTTATCCATCCAGTGACATTGCCCCTGACGCCTGTGACATTCCAGCTTTCTTAGCAAAACTTATCTTCCAAAGCATGCCACTGTCATCCACACCTCTGTACCCTTGCCCAATGAGCCCACAGCCCATGTGCTTTATCAATTTTGTGACCCAGTCAAGCTTCCTTCCTGTTACTTTCCCAGTAATCCTGATTTCAACAAATAATACTCAAGGTGTGCTGAGACTTGAGTTTGAATGTCACTTCAATCAATCACAATAAAACTTGTACATGTTTTATGCTTTTATTTTCAAGTAATTAATAGCTAAACTGTACAAAGCATGGTACAATGAAACTAAAATCTCTTTCCCTTCCTAACTTCCAGGATCTTCCTTGGATACAATCTCAGTTACCAATGTCTTGTCTTTTTTCCAAAGATGCCCATCAAGTGTGTAAATGAATGAATATATAAATAAGCAAACTTTTTTCCTGCACACAAATAGTAATGTATTATGCTCACTATTTTACATCTGGCTAAACAACGTATCTTGGTAATTGTTTCATTTCAGTACACAGAGTTTACCATAGTTTTTTTAACCTTGGGCAAATAAATTGGCCTCTCTGAACCTCAATGTTGTCACATGTGAAGTGGCATAATACAATAATTCAATCCTGACTTTTGAATCTCTATTCTGGGTTCACACCTATACTCTGGGTATGTAGCACTTAGGTACTTTGTTGTAATTGCCTGTTAGCACTTTGTGCAATGCTGGTAATCAGTTATTGACATTTATGGAGTGAATGCCTGTGGCAGTAACTTGAGATCACAAAATTAAGACTAGTACCTGACAGGCAGAAGATATGTAACGTGGGATTCCTCTTCCTTTTCTCTAAAAGTCCTTTGCAGTCACTGACTGAATTTCAAGACAGAGTATTTATCTTTATTCTTCTTTATTCTTTAATGTGTGTGTGTGTGTGTGTGTGTGTGTGTGTGTGTGTGTGTGTGTGTGTGTCCCATCCCAGCCCTGATCTACTGACAGACTGAAGGCACTACTTAAAACGAGCCCTCGAAAAAATGATAAAGTTAGTTAAGTTGCCTTTCTCTAGCTCACCATTTTAAGAAGTTTCTTGAATGGGTAAAACACTAGAATTAGGAGCTTGGTTGAGAATCTCAGTTGTACCAATTACTTTGAACAATCTTAGGACTTCTTTCAGGCTTTTGTCACTCATCTGCATAAGAGGAGTAAGTGGGTAGGATTATTGTGAAGCTTAAACCATGTGATGCATATGAAAGCACTTTAGAGGTGGAAAGGTTTTAACAGCAAGAACATTATTGAGGAGATCCTGCATTTGATCTTGATATAATCAACCCCCTATGTTGACACTCTTGCCTGGCTGCTTTCCCTATTCTAACATATTCCAGCAACAGAGCTAGGTAGCAACAGGTTGCAGACAGTGAAAATAGAGATTCAGGCAAAACTATAACTTGGCTTTTGTAATCTACCCATTCATAAAGATACAAATCCCACTGTTAGGGATATGGTGAGCAAAAAGTAAGGCAGAAGCAAGCAAGAGTTGAATAGAATCTCAGGACCGTAGAAAATTTGACTGAGGTCATGGTGGATACTCAATCTTTGAATCAGTGATATCTGAAGTACTGAAAAGGGAGAGAAGAGAGTTACTGAGCCAAGAATATTCTTCAATGGTGGGTAATGACAATTTTTTTACAAGAGGTGGTTTATTTCAGTAAGAAGTGAAACCTTGGATGGGGGAAACTGTAAAACTTTGAGACTGACTGGGTATCCACAGCTTACCCAAAACACCTAAATGCTGAGTTTGAAGCTAATGACACATTTTCTATCTTAGACATGAATTGCGTAGGTAGTGCAGCATGGGGGGGGAGTAGTTCGTGTGGATTGGGAGGGATAGAGGTAGGTGGTCCTTTGGGAAGATCACACATGGAGAAGAGAGACGGGATCAACAAGGAAGCCCTAAGCATTACTGTTACCTTTCCCAGAGTCCAGTTTCCTTAGAGGGTTGGGCATCCTTTTACTTACTGATAATTACCAGCTGCACTCAGCCGCTCAGCAGACTGAGATAGCAGGTGATGGTGCCTCCCTCCCTCCTCCTCTATCCTCCCACTAGCTGACTCTCCTTGGGTGCCCTTGCCATTGTTTCTGCAGATTCTTGCTGGCCCTGCTGTAACAGCAGACACAACAGGGGTGTCCTGTTGTTTCTTTTATCTTTTCTCCATGGAATTTTTGAAATATAACTAGGGAAGGGAGTGAAAGGAAATGAAAGGGTCATTAGGTATCAGGGGAGGGGACGCCCTTTGAAACAATCTTTTCTGGGTGATACCTGAGTAATCTAAGCCTGCAATTTCCTCCATGAGTGTTCAGTCTCTGCATAAGTTCCCTAATGACAGTGTGGGCGATGGATGGAGACAGGGCAGTTGAAGCTGAAAATATATGCCAAGGAGATATTAAAAGCTATGTAACTACCTAGAAGTGATGAAAACAGGCAGAGAAGCAGAGGACATGGGGTAGAAGTTCTGCCAGATGTCTGTTAAGATGCTGGAATCATCTTTTGTTCATTCTTCCATTATTCCACACACCATTCTACTTATTCTTCATAATGCCTTCAATATCTCTCTACTTCCTCTCTAGTCCCAAAGTCACCATCCTAACATAGACCCTAATTACCTTTCCTCTTGACAATTACAGTAATAGACTCCCTGCCCCAAACTCTGCCCCTTCCAGTCTACCCTGCAGATGTCCCAGATTGAGCATCTCAAAATATCACTTTGCACTTATCATTTTTTTTTTTTTGGCTTAAAAAACCATGACTTCCTTTTGTCTGTAAGGTAAAGGCTAAAAATCTTATTCTGAAAATCAATGCTGCCAAAACTTTAGATACTCAGGGTCTATTGTGAAGCCTGGGATTAGATTTATCTTTCTGTCTGCAAACTAATATAAGCTTCAAGAGGGAAAGAAGGAATTATTCTTCAGCACTGACCCATAATTAACATTCAAGCCTGGTGGCCAGATATCACTAAGCCAGCTAAAAGCAGCTATTGCATTTTCCCCTTTTGAGTCAAGTAGAGGTACCGTTTCTCTACCCACCCCTCCACTCGCCCCCTCAAACCAATGCAGAAACCATACACTGTCTTCCTGAGAAAAAGTGTTTTGGTGGAGTTGCTCACCAAATCTCTCCCAGTCACTACTGTGCCCTGCTCCTTGGGGCTGAGCTAAAGCTGCAACTCCCTCCTAGGGAATGGTGCCTGGAAAGTTCCTTCAAAAATCTCTCCCTGCTACCACTGTGTCCTGCCCCACAGGGCATGAACTGAAGCTTCGCATGACCTTGAAATCAGTGCTTTAGTGGAGAAATAACACCATATACGTTTCCTAGTCACTGCTGTACCCTGCCCCCCTGTGTCAGAGCAGAAGAAATGCCAGACATCCAGGGGAAACAGTGCCTTGGCCACCCAGAGTAATCTTGCCCCTTTGTGCTTGAACTGAAGAGGTTCTCTGCCTCCTGAAAACATAGTTTCTTGGCTACCCAAAGCAGTCACATCTCCCTAGTGTCTGAGTTGAAGCAGTGCCCTGCATCCCAGGAAATAGTGCTTTAGCTGCCAAGAACAGTCAAATCTCCTAGCCCAGAGGTAAAGTGACATATTACTTCCTGGGGAATTGGTGTCTTGTCCAATTTGAGCAACTGTGCATCCCTGGGCTGAGCTGATGTAGTACCCCATGTCTCAGGGAAAGAGAACAATGACTGGGCTAAGATATTCCACACTACAGACCAAACACTCTAGCACCTTGCCTTCCTGAAGCTGGACTAGCCCCCTAGAGTCTGAGCTGCTGAGACA